>NW_027144743.1:0-33047 GCF_026170545.1 Melanerpes formicivorus | reverse complement strand
CAGGTCCAGGGCAGGGGCTGGGCTGGGGCTGGGGCTGGGCTGGGTCTAGGGCTGGGGCAGGGCTGGTGCTGTGCTGGGGGTGGGCTGGGGACTAGGGCTGGGGCAGGGCTGACGCAGGGCTGGGGCTGGACTGGGGGCAGGGCTGGGGCCTGGGGTAGGGCTGGGACTGAGGTTGGGGCCGGGGCTGGGGCTGGAGTAGGCTGGAGGCTGGGCCTTGGGCTGGGGCTGGGGGCAGGTCTGGGCTGGGGGCATGGCTGGGGCTGGGTTGGGGGCAGGGCTGGGGCTGGGGCAGGGGCTGGGGCTGGGTCTGGGTCTGGGGCTGGGGCAGGGCTGGGGCTGGGGCTGGGCTGGGGCTAGGGCTGTGGCTGGGGCTGGGTCCAGGGCAGGGGCTGGGCTGGGGCTGGGGCTGGGGCTGGGGCAGGAACCAAATCTTGGGCAGGGCTGGGGCTGGGGATGGGGGCTGGGGCTGGGGCAGGGTTGGGCTGGGGCTGGGGCCGGGGCTGGGGCCAGGGCTGGGGCAGGGCCGGAGCTGGGCATGGACCGGGACTGGGCAGGGGTAGGGCTGGGGCAGGGGCTGGGCTGGGGACGAGTGTGGGGCTGGGCTGGGGCAGGGCTGGGCCTGGGCTGGGGGCAGGGATGGGGATGAGGCTGGGGCTAAGGTTTGGGCTGGGGCAGGGCTGGGGCTGGGCAGGGGATGAGGCTGGGGTGGGGCTGGGGCTGGGCTGGGGCCGGGTCAAGGGCTGGGGATGGGCTGTGGCTTGGGGCTGGGCTGTTTGCTGTGGCTGGGCTGAGGCTGGGTCCAGGGGCAGGGGCTGGGCTGGGGCTGGGGCAGGGCTAGGCCTGGGCTGGGGATGAGCTAGGGTGGGGCTGGGGCTGGGTCCAGGGCTGGGGCTGGGCTGGGGCTGGGACTGGGGCAGGGCTAGGGCTGGGCTGGGGGCAAGGATGGGGTTTGGGCTGGGGTTGGGCCAGGGTTTTGGGCTGGGCTGGGACCGAGGGTGGGGCTGGGGGCAGGGGCAGGGCTGGGGCAGGGGCTGGGGCTGGGGCTGAGGGTAGGGGATGGGCTAGGGCTGGGTTCGGTTCAGGGCTGGGGGCTGGGCAGGGCTGGGGCTGGAGATGGGTCCGGGGGTGGGGCTGGGGCAGGGGCAGGGCTAGGCCTGGGCTGGGGATGAGGGTGGGGTGGGGCTGGGGCTGGGTCCAGGGCTGGAGCTGGGCATGGACCGGGACTGGGCAGGGGTAGGGCTGGGGCAGGGGCTGGGCTGGGGATGAGTGTGGGGCTGGGCTGGGGCAGGGCTGGGCCTGGGCTGGGGATGAGGCTGGGGTGGGGCTGGGGCCGGGTCCAGGGCAGGGGCTGGGCTGGGGCTGGGGCTGGGCTGAGGGCACGACTGGGCTAGGCCTGGGGCTGGGGCAGTGATAGGTTATGGTTGGGCTGAGGCCGGGGCTGGGGCTGGGACTGGGGCAGGGCTGGGCTGGGCTAGGGCTGGGGCTGGGACAGGGCTGAGCTAGGGATGGGCTGGGGCCGGGGATGGGGCCGGGGTGTGGGGCTGGGGCTGGGGCTGGGCTAGGGCAGGGCTGGGCTCGGGGCTGCGACTGGGGCTCGGTCCAGGGCTGGGGCTGGGCTGAGGGTGGCGCTGGGGCCAGGGTAGTGTCAGGGCTGGGGCCGGGCTGGGGCTGGGGCTGGGCTGAGGGCAGGGCTGCGGCAGGGCTGGGGATGGGAGCTGGGATGGGGCAGGACTGTGGCTGGGGCTGGAACCAAGGCTTGGGCAGGGCTGGGGCTGGAGGCTGGGGCCGAGGCCGGGCTGGGGCTGGTCTGGGGCTAGGGCTGGTCTGGGGCTGGGGCAAGGGTGGGCTGGTGGCTGGGCAGGGCTAGGGCAGGGCTGGGGCTGGGCTGGGGCTGAGCTGGGGGCAGGGCTGGGCTGGGGCTTGGGCAGGGGATGGGCTGGGTCAAGGGCTGGGGCTGTGCTGGTGCTGTGCTGGGAGTGGGCTTGGGACTAGGGCAGGGGCAGGGCTGGGGCAGGGCTGGGGCAGGGCTGGGGCCAGGTCTGGGGCTGGAGGCTGGGGCCGGGGCTGGGCTGGGGCTGGGCTGGAGCTAGGGCCCGGGCTGGAACTGGGGCTGGGGCAGGGGTTGGGGCTGGGGCTGGGCTGGGGATGAGCTGGGGCAGGGCTGGGTCTTGGGCTGGGGCCGGGGCTGGGCTAGGGCTGAGCTGGGCTTGGGGTGGGGGCTGGAGCAGGGCTAGGACTTGGCTGGGGGCTGGGCTGGTGCTGGGGCTGGGCTGAGGCCTCGTACTGGGCTGGGGCTGGGATGGTGCTGGGCTTGAACCGGAGCTCGGGTCAGGGCTGGGGCAGGGCTAGGGCAGGGGCTGGAGCAGGTCTGGGGCCGGGGCAGGGGGCACGGCTGGGGCTGGGGCTGTGGCCAGGGCTGGAGTAGGGCTGGGGCTGGGGCTGAGGGCAGGGATGGGGCAGGGCTGGCGCTGGGCTGGGGCCGCGGCTGGGGCTGCGCTGGGGCTGGGGCAGGGCTGGGGCTAGGGCCGGGGCTGGAACCAAGGCTTGGGCAGGGCTGGGGCTGGGCTCGGGCCGGGGCTGGGGCTGGGCTGGGGCTGGGCTGGGGCTGGGGCCGGGGCTGGAACCAAGGCTTGGGCAGGGCTGGGGCTGGGCTCGGGCCGGGGCTGGGGCTGGGCTGGGGCTGGGGGCTGGGTCCGGGGATGGGGCAGGGCTGTGGCTAGGAATGGGGCTGGGGCAGGACTGGGGCAGGGCTGGTGGCAGGGCTGGGGCAGGGCTGGGGCTGGGGGCTGGGGCCGGCGCAGGGGGCACGGCTGGGGCTGGGCAGGGGCTGGGCTGGGGCTGGAGGCTGGGGCCAGGGCTGGGTCTGGGTCTGGGGACAGGGCTGGAGGTGGGGGCTGGGTTGGCGCTGAGCAAGGGCTGGGGAACGGCTAGGGCTTGGGCCGGACTAGGCTGGGGCTGGGGCTGGGCTGGGAGCAGGGCTGGGGCTGGGTTGGGGCTGGGGCTGGGGCAGGGCTGGAGCTGGGCATGGACCGGGACTGGGCAGGAGTAGGGCTGGGGCAGTGGCTGGGCTGGGGACGAGTGTGGGGCTGGGGCTGGGGCTGGGCCGGGGCAGGGCTGGGCCTGGGCTGGGGATGAGGCTGGGGTGGGGCTGGGGCCAGGTCCAGGGCAGGGGCTGGGCTGGGGCTGGGGCTGGGCTGGGTCTAGGGCTGGGGCAGGGCTGGTGCTGTGCTGGGGGTGGGCTGGGGACTAGGGCTGGGGCAGGGCTGACGCAGGGCTGGGGCTGGACTGGGGGCAGGGCTGGGGCCTGGGGTAGGGCTGGGACTGAGGTTGGGGCCGGGGCTGGGGCTGGAGTAGGCTGGAGGCTGGGCCTTGGGCTGGGGCTGGGGGCAGGTCTGGGCTGGGGGCATGGCTGGGGCTGGGTTGGGGGGCAGGGCTGGGGCTGGGGCAGGGGCTGGGGCTGGGTCTGGGTCTGGGGCTGGGGCAGGGCTGGGGCTGGGGCTGGGCTGGGGCTAGGGCTGTGGCTGGGGCTGGGTCCAGGGCAGGGGCTGGGCTGGGGCTGGGGCTGGGGCTGGGGCTGGGCTGGGCAAGGACTGGGGCAGGGGCTGGGGCTGGGGCCGAGGGTGGGGCTGGGGCTGGGGCTGAGGGCAGGGCTAGCCTAGGGCTGGGGCTGGGGCAGGGGCCGGGGCAGGGGACAGGGCTGGAGCCAGAGCTGGGGCAGGGCTGTGTCCGGGCTGGGGCTGGGCTCGGTGCAGGGCTGGGGGCTGGGCAGGGCAGAGGCTGGGACAGGGCTAGGTTAGGGCTGGGCTGAGGCCGGGGCTGGGTCCGGGCCTGGGGCTGGGCTGAGGGCAGGGCTGGGCTAGGGCTGGGGCTGGGTCAGGGCTGGGCTAGGGCTGGGCTGGGGCTGGGGCTGGGTCCAGGGCTGGGGCTGGGCTGGGGCTGGGGCTGGGCTGGGGCAGTGCTGGGGCTGGGCTGTGGCTGGGCTGGGACCAGGAATGGGCTGAGGGCAGGGCTGGGGCTGGGGCTGGGGCTGGGATGGGGCAGGGCTGGGGCTGGGTGGGGGGCAGGGATGGGGATGGGGCCGGGGCTAAGGTTTGGGCTTGGGCAGGGATGGGGCTGGGCAGGGGATGAGGCTGGGGTGGGGCTGGTGCTGGGCTGGGGCTGGGTCCAGGGCTGGGGCTGGGCTGTGGCTGGGGCTGGGCTGAGGCTGGGTCCCGGGCAGGGGCTGGGCTGGGGCTGGGGCTGGGGCTGGGCCAGGGCAGGGCTGGGGCAGGGGCAGGGCTGGGGCAGGGGCTGGGGCTGGGGCTGAGGGCAGGGCTGGGCTCGGGCTGGGTTCGGTGCACGGCTGGGGCTGGGCAGGGCTGGGGCTGGAGATGGGTCCGGGGGTGGGGCTGGGGCTGGGGCAGGGCTAGGCCTGGGCTGGGGATGAGGCTGGGGTGGGGCTGGGGCTGGGTCCAGGGCTGGGGCTGGGCTGGGGCTGGGACTGGGGCAGGGCTAGGGCTGGGCTGGGGGCAAGGATGGGGTTTGGGCTGGGGTTGGGCCAGGGTTTGGGCTGGGCTGGGACCGAGGGTGGGGCTGTGGCAGGGCTGGGGCTGGGGCAGGAACCAAATCTTGGGCAGGGCTGGGGCTGGGGATGGGGCTGGGGCTGGGGCAGGGTTGGGCTGGGGCTGGGGCTGGGCTGCGGGCAGGGCTGGGGCTGGGTTGGGGCTGGGGCTGGGGAAGGGCTGGAGCTGCGCTGGGGCTGAGCTGGGGGAGGGTCCAGGGCTGGTGCAGGGGCAGGGGCTGGAAGCAAGGCTTGGGCAGGGCTGGGGTAGTGATGGGGCTGGGCTCGGGCCGGGGCTGGTGCTGGGCTGGGGCTGGGGCAGGGCTGGGGACAGGGCTGGGGCCAGAGCTGGGGCACGGCAGGGGCCGGGCTGGGGCTGGGTTCGGTGCAGGGCTGGGGCTGGGCAGGGCGGGGCCTGGGGCAGGGCTGGGCTACGGCTGGGCTAGGACCGGGGATGGGTCCGGGGGTGGGGCTGGGCTAGGCCTGGGCTGGGGCTGGGGCTGGGGCTGGGCTGTGGCTGGGGCTCGAGACAGGGCTGGGGCGAGGCTGGGTCTGGGTCTGGGCTGAGGGCAGGGCTGGGGCTGGGGGCTGGGATGGGGCAGGACTGGGACTGGGGCAGGGGCACGGGCCGAGGCTGGGGACTGGGCTAGGGCTGGAGCTAGGGCAGGGCTGGGGACAGGCTGGGGCTGTGTTCGGCTCAGGGGAGGGGCTTGGTCCAGGGCTGGGGCTGGGCTAGGGCAGGGCTGGGGCTGGGGCTGGGCTGGGGCTGGGTCCAGGGCTGTGGCTGGGCTGCGTCTGGAGCTGGGCTGGGGCTGAGGGTGGGGCCGGGCTGGGGCTGGGTTCGGTGCAGGGGCAAGGCTGGGGCTGGGCTGGGGCTGGGGCTGGGGCCGGGGGTGGGGCTTGGCTGGGGCCGGGGCAGGGGCCAGGGGTGGGGCTGTGTCCCGGGCTGGGGCTGGGCAGTGGCTGGGGCTGGGCTGGGGCTGGGGCAGGGCTGGGGCTGGGCTGGGGGCAGGGATGGGGATGGGGCTGCGCTGGGCTGGGGCAGGGCTGGGCGGTGGCTGGGGCTGGGGTGGGGCTGGGCGGTGGCTGGGGCTGGGCTGGGCAGGGCTGGGGCTGTGGCTGGGCTGGGACAGGGATGGGGCTGGGCTGGGGATGAGGCTGGGGTGGGGCTGGGGCTGGGTCCAGGGCAGGGGCTGGGCTGGGGCTGGGGCTACGCTGGGGCAGGGCTGGGGCTGGGGCTAGGCTGGGGCTGGGCTTGGGCTGGGCTGGGGCTGGGACTGGGTCCAGGGCAGGGGCTGGACTGGGGCTGGGGCTAGGCTGGGGCAAGGCTGGGGCTGGGCTGGGGCTGGGCTGGGTCCAGGGTGGGGCTGTGTCCAGGGCTGGGGCAGGACTGGTTCCAGGCTGGGGCTGGGGCTGGGCTGAGGGCAGGGCTGGGGCAGGGCTGGGGATGGGGCTGGGCTGGGGCTGGGTTCGGTGCAGGGCTGGGGCTGGGCAGGGCGGGGGCTGGGGCAGGGCTAGGTTAGGGCTGGGCTGAGGCTGGGGCTGGGCTAGGGCTGGGGCTGGGTCAGGGCTGGGCTAGGGCTGGGCTGGGGCTGGGGCTGGGTCCAGGGCTGGGGCTGGGCTGGGGCTGGGGCTGGGCTGGGGCAGTGCTGGGGCTGGGCTGTGGCTGGGCTGGGACCAGGAATGGGCTGGAGCAGGGGCTGGGGCAGGCCTAGCTTGGGGCTGGGCTGAGGCCGGGGCTGGGTCCGGGCCTGGGGCTGAGCTGAGGGCAGGGCTGGGGCTGGGGCTGGGGCAGGGCTGGGGCAGGGCTGGTGATGGGGCTGGGCTGGGGCTGGGTCCAGGGCTGTGGCTGGGCTGTGGCTGGAGCTGGACTGGGGCTGAGTGTGGGGCTGGGGCTGGGCTAGGGCTGGGCTGGGGCTGGGGCTGGGTCTGGGCTGGTGCTGGGCTGGGGCTGGGCTGGGGCTGGGCTGGGGCTGGGTCCAGGGTAGGGGCTGGGCTGGGGCTGGGGCTGGGCCGGAGTAGGGCTGGGGCAGGGGCTGGGCTGGGGCCGAGTGTGGGGCAGGGGCTGGGGCTGAGGGCAGGGCTGGGCTAGGGCTGGGGCAGGGCTGGGGCAGGGGCCGGGGCTGGGGGCAGGGCTGGGGCTAGAGCTGGGGCAGGGCTGGGATCGGGCTGGGGCCGCGTTTGGTGCAGAGTTGGGGCTGGGGCAGGGCGGGGGCTGGGGCAGGGCTGGGCTAGGGCTGAACTGGGGCAGGGCTGGGGCTGGGGCTGGGCTGGGGGCAGGGATGGGGCTGGGTCTGGGGCTTGGGCTAGGGCAGGGCTGGACCTGGGTTGGGGATGAGGCTGGAGTGGGGCTGGGGCTGGGTCCAGGGCTGGGGCTGGGCTGTGGCTGGGGCTGGGTCCAGGGCAGGGGCTGGGTCCAGGGCAGGGGCTGGGCTGGGGCTGGGGCTGGGCCGGGGCAGGGCTGGGGCTGGGGCAGGGCTGTGGCTGGGTCCAGGGCTGGGGCCGGGCTGGGGCTGGGTTCGGTGCAGGGCTGGGGCTGGGGCTGGGGCTGGGCTGGGGCAGGGCTGGGCCTGGGCTGGGGATGAGGCTGGGGTGGGGCTGGGGCTGGGTCCAGGGCAGGGCTGGGGCTGGGCCTGGGGCCGGACTCGGGCTGGGCTGGGGGCAAGGATTGGGCTGGGGCGGGGGCTGGGCCAGTGCTTGGGTGGGCTGGGACCGGGGCTGGGCTGGGGCAGTGCTGGCACAGGGCTGGGGCTGTGGCTGGGTCTGGGGCGTGGACTGGGGCAAAGCTAGGCCTGGGGCTGGGCTGGGGCCGGGGCTGGGGCAAGGCTGGGGCAGGGCTTGAACTGGGGCTGGGCTGGGGCCAAGGTTGGGGCTGGGGCTGGGCTGGTGGCGAGGGTGGGGCTGGGCTGGGGCTAGGGCTGAGGTAGGGTTAGAGCTGGGGCTTGGGCTGGAGCCAGGTCTGGGGCAGGGCTGAGGTCAGGCCTGGGGCTGGGCTGGGGCAGGGCTGGGGCTGGGGTTGGGGCTGGGGTGGGGACGGGGCTGGGTCTAGGGTAGGGGCTGGACAGTGGCTGGGGCTGGGCTGGGGCAGGGCTGGGGCTGGGGCTGGGGGCAGGGCTGGGCCTGGGCTGGGGATGAGGCTGGGGTGGGGCTGGGCAGTGGCTGGGGCTGGGCTGGGCAGCCCTGGGGCTGGGGCTGGAACCAAGGCATGGGCAGGGCTGGGGCTTGGGCTGGAGCCAGGTCTGGGGCAGGGCTGAGGTCAGGCCTGGGGCTGGGCTGGGGCAGGGCTGGGGCTGGGGTTGGGGCTGGGGTGGGGACGGGGCTGGGTCTAGGGTAGGGGCTGGACGGTGGCTGGGGCTGGGCTGGGGCAGGGCTGGGGCTGGGGCTGGGCTGGGGGCAGGGATGGGGCTGGGCTGGGAATGAGGCTGGGGTGGGGCTGGGCGGTGGCTGGGGCTGGGCTGGGCAGGGCTGGGGCTGGGCTGGGGGCAGGGATGGGGCTGGGCTGGGGATGAGGCTGGGGTGGGGCTGGGGCTGGGTCCAGGGCAGGGGCTGGGCTGGGGCTGGGGCTAGGCTCGTGCAGGGCTGGGGCTGGGGCTAGGCTGGGGCAGGGCTGGGGCTGGGCAGTGGCTGGGGCTGGGCTTGGGCTTGGGCTGGGGCTGGGACTGGGTCCAAGGCAGGGGCTGGACTGGGGCTGGGGCTAGGCTGGGGCAGGGCTGGGGCTGGGCTGGGGCTGGGGCTGGGTCCAGGGTGGGGCTGTGTCCAGGGCTGGGGCAGGACTGGTTCCGGGCTGGGGCTGGGGCTGGGCTGAGGGCAGGGCTGGGGCAGGGGCTGGGCTGGGGCCGAGGGTGGTGCTGGGGCTGAGGGCAGGGCTAGCCTAGGGCTGGGGCTGGGGCAGGGGCCGGGGCTGGGCTGGGGCTGGGCTGGGCTGGAGCTAGGGCCGGGGCTGGAACTGGGGCTGGGGCAGGGGTTGGGGCTGGGGCTGAGCTGGGGATGAGCTGGGGCAGGGCTGGGTCTTGGGCTGGGGCCGGGGCTGGGCTAGGGCTGGGGCTGGGCTGAGGCCTCGTACTGGGCTGGGGCTGGGATGGGGCTGGGCTTGAGCCGGAGCTTGGGTCAGGGCTGGGGCAGGGCTAGGGCAGGGGCTGGAGCAGGTCTGGGGCCGGGGCAGGGGGCACGGCTGGGGCTGGGGCTGTGGCCAGGGCTGGAGTAGGGCTGGGGCTGGGGCTGAGGGCAGGGATGGGGCAGGGCTGGCGCTGGGCTGGGGCCGCGGCTGGGGCTGCGCTGGGGCTGGGGCAGGGCTGGGGCTGGGCTGGGGCTAGGGCCGGGGCTGGAACCAAGGCTTGGGCAGGGCTGGGGCTGGGGCTCGGGCCGGGGCTGGGGCTGGGCTGGGGCTGGTGCCGGGGCTGGAACCAAGGCTTGGGCAGGGCTGGGGCAGGGCTGGGGATGGGGCTGGGCTGGGGCTGGGTCCAGGGCTGTGGCTGGGCTGTGGCTGGAGCTGGGCTGGGGCTGAGGGTGGGGCTGGGCCTGGGCTAGGGCGGGGCTGGGGCCGGGGCTGCGACTGCGGCTGGGACCAGGGCTGGGGCTGGGGCTGTGGCTGGAGCTGGGCAGGGCTGGGGCTGGGCTGGGGCTGTGGCTGGGGCTGTGGCTGGGGCTTGGCTGGGGCTGGGTCCAGGGCAGGGGCTGGGCTGGGGCTGGGGATGGGCCGGGGCAGGGCTGGGCTGGGGCAGGGGCAGGGCAGTGGCAGGGCTGGGGCAGGGGCTGGGCTGGGGCCGAGGGTGGGGCTGGGGCTGGGGCTGAGGGCAGGGCTGGGCTAGGGCTGGGGCTGGGGCAGGGGCCGGGTCTGGGGACAGGATTGGGCCAGAGCTGGGGCAGGGCTGGGGCCGGGCTGGGGCTGGGTTCGTTGCAGGGCTGGGCTGGGGCAGGGCTAGGTTAGGGCTGGGCTGAGGCTGGGGCTGGGCTCGGGCTGGGGCTGGGTCAGGGCTGGGCTAGGGCTGGGCTGGGGCTGGGGCTGGGTCCAGGGCTGGGGCTGGGCTGGGGCTGGGGCTGGGCTGGGGCAGTGCTGGGGCTGGGCTGTGGCTGGGCTGGGACCAGGAATGGGCTGGAGCAGGGGCTGGGGCAGGCCTAGCTTGGGGCTGGGCTGAGGCCGGGGCTGGGTCCGGGCCTGGGGATGGGCTGAGGGCAGGGCTGGGGCTGGGGCTGGGGCTGGGGCTGGGATGGGGCAGGGCTGGGGCTGGGGCTGGGCGGGGGGCAGGGATGGGGATGGGGCCGGGGCTGGGGTTTGGGCTGGGGCAGGGCTGTGGCTGGGCAGGGGACGAGGCTTGGGTGGGGCTGGGGCTGGGTCCAGGGCAGGGCTAGGGCTGGGGCTGGGGCTGGGCTGGGGACGAGGGTGGGGCTGGGGCAGGGCTGGGGCTGGGGTTGGAACCAAGACTTGGGCAGGGCTGGGGCCGAGGGCAGGGCTGGGGCAGGGCTGGGGCTGGGGCTGGAACCAAGTCTTGGGCAGGGCTGGGGTTGGGGTTGGGGCTGGGCGGGGCTGGGGCTGGGCAGGGCTGGGGCTGGGCATGCACCGGGACTGGGCAGGGGTAGGGCTGGGGCTGGGGGCTGGGCTGGGGCTGGGTTTGGGCTGGGGCAGGGCTGGGGCTGGGTCCAGGGCTGGGGCAGGGCTGTGGCTGTGGCTAGGGCTGGGCTGGGGCTAGGACGAGGGCTGTGGCTGGGCTGTGGCTGGAGCTGGGCTGGTGCTGAGGGTGGGGCTGGGGCTGGGCTGGGGCTGGGGCTGGGGCTGGGCTGGTGCTGAGGGTGGGGCTGGGGCAGGGCTGGGGCTGGGGCTGGGGCTGGGCTGGGGCTGGGTCCATGGCAGGGGCTGGGCTGTGGCTGGGGCTGGGTTGGGGCAGGGCAGGGCAGGGGCTGTGGCTGGGCTGTGGCTGGGGCAGGGCTGGGGCTGGGGCTGGGGCTGGGCTGGGGGCAGGGATGGGGATGGGGCTGCGCTGGGCTGGGGCAGGGCTTGGCCTGGGCTGGGGATGGGGCTGGGGTGGGGCTGGGCGGTGGCTGGGGCTGGGCTGGGCAGGGCTGGGGCTGTGGCTGGGCTGGGACAGGGATGGGGCTGGGCTGGGGATGAGGCTGGGGTGGGGCTGGGGCTGGGTCCAGGGCAGGGGCTGGGCTGGGGCTGGGGCTAGGCTGGGGCTGGGCTTGGGCTGGGCTGGGGCTGGGACTGGGTCCAGGGCAGGGGCTGGACTGGGGCTGGGGCTAGGCTGGGGCAAGGCTGGGGCTGGGCTGGGGCTGGGCTGGGTCCAGGGTGGGGCTGTGTCCAGGGCTGGGGCAGGACTGGTTCCAGGCTGGGGCTGGGGCTGGGCTGAGGGCAGGGCTGGGGCAGGGCTGGGGATGGGGCTGGGCTGGGGCTGGGTTCGGTGCAGGGCTGGGGCTGGGCAGGGCGGGGGCTGGGGCAGGGCTAGGTTAGGGCTGGGCTGAGGCTGGGGCTGGGCTAGGGCTGGGGCTGGGTCAGGGCTGGGCTAGGGCTGGGCTGGGGCTGGGGCTGGGTCCAGGGCTGGGGCTGGGCTGGGGCTGGGGCTGGGCTGGGGCAGTGCTGGGGCTGGGCTGTGGCTGGGCTGGGACCAGGAATGGGCTGGAGCAGGGGCTGGGGCAGGCCTAGCTTGGGGCTGGGCTGAGGCCGGAGCTGGGTCCGGGCCTGGGGCTGGGCTGAGGGCAGGGCTGGGGCTGGGGCTGGGGCAGGGCTGGGGCAGGGCTGGTGATGGGGCTGGGCTGGGGCTGGGTCCAGGGCTGTGGCTGGGCTGTGGCTGGAGCTGGACTGGGGCTGAGTGTGGGGCTGGGGCTGGGCTAGGGCTGGGCTGGGGCTGGGGCTGGGTCTGGGCTGGGTCTGGGCTGGGGCTGGGCTGGGGCTGGGCTGGGGCTGGGTCCAGGGTAGGGGCTGGGCTGGGGCTGGGGCTGGGGCTGGGCCGGAGCAGGGCTGGGGCAGGGGCTGGGCTGGGGCCGAGTGTGGGGCAGCGGCTGGGGCTGAGGGCAGGGCTGGGCTAGGGCTGGGGCAGGGCTGGGGCAGGGGCCGGGGCTGGGGGCAGGGCTGGGGCTAGAGCTGGGGCAGGGCTGGGATCGGGCTGGGGCCGCGTTTGGTGCAGAGTTGGGGCTGGGGCAGGGCGGGGGCTGGGGCAGGGCTGGGCTAGGGCTGAACTGGGGCAGGGCTGGGGCTGGGGCTGGGCTGGGGGCAGGGCTGGGGCTGGGTCTGGGGCTTGGGCTGGGGCAGGGCTGGACCTGGGTTGGGGATGAGGCTGGAGTGGGGCTGGGGCTGGGTCCAGGGCTGGGGCTGGGCTGTGGCTGGGGCTGGGTCCAGGGCAGGGGCTGGGTCCAGGGCAGGGGCTGGGCTGGGGCTGGGGCTGGGCTGGGTCTAGGGCTGGGGCAGGGCTGGTGCTGTGCTGGGGGTGGGCTGGGGACTAGGGCTGGGGCAGGGCTGACGCAGGGCTGGGGCTGGACTGGGGGCAGGGGCTGGGGCCTGGGGTAGGGCTGGGACTGAGGTTGGGGCCGGGGCTGGGGCTGGAGTAGGCTGGAGGCTGGGCCTTGGGCTGGGGCTGGGGCAGGTCTGGGCTGGGGGCATGGCTGGGGCTGGGTTGGGGGCAGGGCTGGGGCTGGGGCAGGGGCTGGGGCTGGGTCTGGGTCTGGGGCTGGGGCAGGGCTGGGGCTGGGGCTGGGCTGGGGCTAGGGCTGTGGCTGGGGCTGGGTCCAGGGCAGGGGCTGGGCTGGGGCTGGGGCTGGGGCTGGGGCTGGGCTGGGCAAGGACTGGGGCAGGGGCTGGGGCTGGGGCCGAGGGTGGGGCTGGGGCTGGGGCTGAGGGCAGGGCTAGCCTAGGGCTGGGGCTGGGGCAGGGGCCGGGGCAGGGGACAGGGCTGGAGCCAGAGCTGGGGCAGGGCTGTGTCCGGGCTGGGGTTGGGCTCGGTGCAGGGCTGGGGCTGGGCAGGGCAGAGGCTGGGACAGGGCTAGGTTAGGGCTGGGCTGAGGCCGGGGCTGGGTCCGGGCCTGGGGCTGGGCTGAGGGCAGGGCTGGGCTAGGGCTGGGGCTGGGTCAGGGCTGGGCTAGGGCTGGGCTGGGGCTGGGGCTGGGTCCAGGGCTGGGGCTGGGCTGGGGCTGGGGCTGGGCTGGGGCAGTGCTGGGGCTGGGCTGTGGCTGGGCTGGGACCAGGAATGGGCTGAGGGCAGGGCTGGGGCTGGGGCTGGGGCTGGGATGGGGCAGGGCTGGGGCTGGGTGGGGGGCAGGGATGGGGATGGGGCCGGGGCTAAGGTTTGGGCTTGGGCAGGGATGGGGCTGGGCAGGGGATGAGGCTGGGGTGGGGCTGGTGCTGGGCTGGGGCTGGGTCCAGGGCTGGGGCTGGGCTGTGGCTGGGGCTGGGCTGAGGCTGGGTCCCGGGCAGGGGCTGGGCTGGGGCTGGGGCTGGGGCTGGGCCAGGGCAGGGCTGGGGCAGGGGCAGGGCTGGGGCAGGGGCTGGGGCTGGGGCTGAGGGCAGGGCTGGGCTCGGGCTGGGTTCGGTGCACGGCTGGGGCTGGGCAGGGCTGGGGCTGGAGATGGGTCCGGGGGTGGGGCTGGGGCTGGGGCAGGGCTAGGCCTGGGCTGGGGATGAGGCTGGGGTGGGGCTGGGGCTGGGTCCAGGGCTGGGGCTGGGCTGGGGCTGGGACTGGGGCAGGGCTAGGGCTGGGCTGGGGGCAAGGATGGGGTTTGGGCTGGGGTTGGGCCAGGGTTTGGGCTGGGCTGGGACCGAGGGTGGGGCTGTGGCAGGGCTGGGGCTGGGGCAGGAACCAAATCTTGGGCAGGGCTGGGGCTGGGGATGGGGCTGGGGCTGGGGCAGGGTTGGGCTGGGGCTGGGGCTGGGCTGCGGGCAGGGCTGGGGCTGGGTTGGGGCTGGGGCTGGGGAAGGGCTGGAGCTGCGCTGGGGCTGAGCTGGGGGAGGGTCCAGGGCTGGTGCAGGGGCAGGGGCTGGAAGCAAGGCTTGGGCAGGGCTGGGGTAGTGATGGGGCTGGGCTCGGGCCGGGGCTGGTGCTGGGCTGGGGCTGGGGCAGGGCTGGGGACAGGGCTGGGGCCAGAGCTGGGGCACGGCAGGGGCCGGGCTGGGGCTGGGTTCGGTGCAGGGCTGGGGCTGGGCAGGGCGGGGCCTGGGGCAGGGCTGGGCTACGGCTGGGCTAGGACCGGGGATGGGTCCGGGGGTGGGGCTGGGCTAGGCCTGGGCTGGGGCTGGGGCTGGGGCTGGGCTGTGGCTGGGGCTCGAGACAGGGCTGGGGCGAGGCTGGGTCTGGGTCTGGGCTGAGGGCAGGGCTGGGGCTGGGGGCTGGGATGGGGCAGGACTGGGACTGGGGCAGGGGCACGGGCCGAGGCTGGGGACTGGGCTAGGGCTGGAGCTAGGGCAGGGCTGGGGACAGGCTGGGGCTGTGTTCGGCTCAGGGGAGGGGCTTGGTCCAGGGCTGGGGCTGGGCTAGGGCAGGGCTGGGGCTGGGGCTGGGCTGGGGCTGGGTCCAGGGCTGTGGCTGGGCTGCGTCTGGAGCTGGGCTGGGGCTGAGGGTGGGGCCGGGCTGGGGCTGGGTTCGGTGCAGGGGCAAGGCTGGGGCTGGGCTGGGGCTGGGGCTGGGGCCGGGGGTGGGGCTTGGCTGGGGCCGGGGCAGGGGCCAGGGGTGGGGCTGTGTCCCGGGCTGGGGCTGGGCAGTGGCTGGGGCTGGGCTGGGGCTGGGGCAGGGCTGGGGCTGGGCTGGGGGCAGGGATGGGGATGGGGCTGCGCTGGGCTGGGGCAGGGCTGGGCGGTGGCTGGGGCTGGGGTGGGGCTGGGCGGTGGCTGGGGCTGGGCTGGGCAGGGCTGGGGCTGTGGCTGGGCTGGGACAGGGATGGGGCTGGGCTGGGGATGAGGCTGGGGTGGGGCTGGGGCTGGGTCCAGGGCAGGGGCTGGGCTGGGGCTGGGGCTACGCTGGGGCAGGGCTGGGGCTGGGGCTAGGCTGGGGCTGGGCTTGGGCTGGGCTGGGGCTGGGACTGGGTCCAGGGCAGGGGCTGGACTGGGGCTGGGGCTAGGCTGGGGCAAGGCTGGGGCTGGGCTGGGGCTGGGCTGGGTCCAGGGTGGGGCTGTGTCCAGGGCTGGGGCAGGACTGGTTCCAGGCTGGGGCTGGGGCTGGGCTGAGGGCAGGGCTGGGGCAGGGCTGGGGATGGGGCTGGGCTGGGGCTGGGTTCGGTGCAGGGCTGGGGCTGGGCAGGGCGGGGGCTGGGGCAGGGCTAGGTTAGGGCTGGGCTGAGGCTGGGGCTGGGCTAGGGCTGGGGCTGGGTCAGGGCTGGGCTAGGGCTGGGCTGGGGCTGGGGCTGGGTCCAGGGCTGGGGCTGGGCTGGGGCTGGGGCTGGGCTGGGGCAGTGCTGGGGCTGGGCTGTGGCTGGGCTGGGACCAGGAATGGGCTGGAGCAGGGGCTGGGGCAGGCCTAGCTTGGGGCTGGGCTGAGGCCGGGGCTGGGTCCGGGCCTGGGGCTGAGCTGAGGGCAGGGCTGGGGCTGGGGCTGGGGCAGGGCTGGGGCAGGGCTGGTGATGGGGCTGGGCTGGGGCTGGGTCCAGGGCTGTGGCTGGGCTGTGGCTGGAGCTGGACTGGGGCTGAGTGTGGGGCTGGGGCTGGGCTAGGGCTGGGCTGGGGCTGGGGCTGGGTCTGGGCTGGTGCTGGGCTGGGGCTGGGCTGGGGCTGGGCTGGGGCTGGGTCCAGGGTAGGGGCTGGGCTGGGGCTGGGGCTGGGCCGGAGTAGGGCTGGGGCAGGGGCTGGGCTGGGGCCGAGTGTGGGGCAGGGGCTGGGGCTGAGGGCAGGGCTGGGCTAGGGCTGGGGCAGGGCTGGGGCAGGGGCCGGGGCTGGGGGCAGGGCTGGGGCTAGAGCTGGGGCAGGGCTGGGATCGGGCTGGGGCCGCGTTTGGTGCAGAGTTGGGGCTGGGGCTGGGGCAGGGCTGGGCTAGGGCTGAACTGGGGCAGGGCTGGGGCTGGGGCTGGGCTGGGGGCAGGGATGGGGCTGGGTCTGGGGCTTGGGCTAGGGCAGGGCTGGACCTGGGTTGGGGATGAGGCTGGAGTGGGGCTGGGGCTGGGTCCAGGGCTGGGGCTGGGCTGTGGCTGGGGCTGGGTCCAGGGCAGGGGCTGGGTCCAGGGCAGGGGCTGGGCTGGGGCTGGGGCTGGGCCGGGGCAGGGCTGGGGCTGGGGCAGGGCTGTGGCTGGGTCCAGGGCTGGGGCCGGGCTGGGGCTGGGTTCGGTGCAGGGCTGGGGCTGGGGCTGGGGCTGGGGCTGGGCTGGGGCAGGGCTGGGCCTGGGCTGGGGATGAGGCTGGGGTGGGGCTGGGGCTGGGTCCAGGGCAGGGCTGGGGCTGGGCCTGGGGCCGGACTCGGGCTGGGCTGGGGGCAAGGATTGGGCTGGGGCGGGGGCTGGGCCAGTGCTTGGGTGGGCTGGGACCGGGGCTGGGCTGGGGCAGTGCTGGCACAGGGCTGGGGCTGTGGCTGGGTCTGGGGCGTGGACTGGGGCAAAGCTAGGCCTGGGGCTGGGCTGGGGCCGGGGCTGGGGCAAGGCTGGGGCAGGGCTTGAACTGGGGCTGGGCTGGGGCCAAGGTTGGGGCTGGGGCTGGGCTGGTGGCGAGGGTGGGGCTGGGCTGGGGCTAGGGCTGAGGTAGGGTTAGAGCTGGGGCTTGGGCTGGAGCCAGGTCTGGGGCAGGGCTGAGGTCAGGCCTGGGGCTGGGCTGGGGCAGGGCTGGGGCTGGGGTTGGGGCTGGGGTGGGGACGGGGCTGGGTCTAGGGTAGGGGCTGGACAGTGGCTGGGGCTGGGCTGGGGCAGGGCTGGGGCTGGGGCTGGGGGCAGGGCTGGGCCTGGGCTGGGGATGAGGCTGGGGTGGGGCTGGGCGGTGGCTGGGGCTGGGCTGGGCAGCCCTGGGGCTGGGGCTGGAACCAAGGCATGGGCAGGGCTGGGGCTTGGGCTGGAGCCAGGTCTGGGGCAGGGCTGAGGTCAGGCCTGGGGCTGGGCTGGGGCAGGGCTGGGGCTGGGGTTGGGGCTGGGGTGGGGACGGGGCTGGGTCTAGGGTAGGGGCTGGACGGTGGCTGGGGCTGGGCTGGGGCAGGGCTGGGGCTGGGGCTGGGCTGGGGGCAGGGATGGGGCTGGGCTGGGAATGAGGCTGGGGTGGGGCTGGGCGGTGGCTGGGGCTGGGCTGGGCAGGGCTGGGGCTGGGGCTGGGCTGGGGGCAGGGATGGGGCTGGGCTGGGGATGAGGCTGGGGTGGGGCTGGGGCTGGGTCCAGGGCAGGGGCTGGGCTGGGGCTGGGGCTAGGCTCGTGCAGGGCTGGGGCTGGGGCTAGGCTGGGGCAGGGCTGGGGCTGGGCAGTGGCTGGGGCTGGGCTTGGGCTTGGGCTGGGGCTGGGACTGGGTCCAAGGCAGGGGCTGGACTGGGGCTGGGGCTAGGCTGGGGCAGGGCTGGGGCTGGGCTGGGGCTGGGGCTGGGTCCAGGGTGGGGCTGTGTCCAGGGCTGGGGCAGGACTGGTTCCGGGCTGGGGCTGGGGCTGGGCTGAGGGCAGGGCTGGGGCAGGGGCTGGGCTGGGGCCGAGGGTGGTGCTGGGGCTGAGGGCAGGGCTAGCCTAGGGCTGGGGCTGGGGCAGGGGCCGGGGCTGGGCTGGGGCTGGGCTGGGCTGGAGCTAGGGCCGGGGCTGGAACTGGGGCTGGGGCAGGGGTTGGGGCTGGGGCTGAGCTGGGGATGAGCTGGGGCAGGGCTGGGTCTTGGGCTGGGGCCGGGGCTGGGCTAGGGCTGGGGCTGGGCTGAGGCCTCGTACTGGGCTGGGGCTGGGATGGGGCTGGGCTTGAGCCGGAGCTTGGGTCAGGGCTGGGGCAGGGCTAGGGCAGGGGCTGGAGCAGGTCTGGGGCCGGGGCAGGGGGCACGGCTGGGGCTGGGGCTGTGGCCAGGGCTGGAGTAGGGCTGGGGCTGGGGCTGAGGGCAGGGATGGGGCAGGGCTGGCGCTGGGCTGGGGCCGCGGCTGGGGCTGCGCTGGGGCTGGGGCAGGGCTGGGGCTGGGCTGGGGCTAGGGCCGGGGCTGGAACCAAGGCTTGGGCAGGGCTGGGGCTGGGGCTCGGGCCGGGGCTGGGGCTGGGCTGGGGCTGGTGCCGGGGCTGGAACCAAGGCTTGGGCAGGGCTGGGGCAGGGCTGGGGATGGGGCTGGGCTGGGGCTGGGTCCAGGGCTGTGGCTGGGCTGTGGCTGGAGCTGGGCTGGGGCTGAGGGTGGGGCTGGGCCTGGGCTAGGGCGGGGCTGGGGCCGGGGCTGCGACTGCGGCTGGGACCAGGGCTGGGGCTGGGGCTGTGGCTGGAGCTGGGCAGGGCTGGGGCTGGGCTGGGGCTGTGGCTGGGGCTGTGGCTGGGGCTTGGCTGGGGCTGGGTCCAGGGCAGGGGCTGGGCTGGGGCTGGGGATGGGCCGGGGCAGGGCTGGGCTGGGGCAGGGGCAGGGCAGTGGCAGGGCTGGGGCAGGGGCTGGGCTGGGGCCGAGGGTGGGGCTGGGGCTGGGGCTGAGGGCAGGGCTGGGCTAGGGCTGGGGCTGGGGCAGGGGCCGGGTCTGGGGACAGGATTGGGCCAGAGCTGGGGCAGGGCTGGGGCCGGGCTGGGGCTGGGTTCGTTGCAGGGCTGGGGCTGGGCTAGGTTAGGGCTGGGCTGAGGCTGGGGCTGGGCTCGGGCTGGGGCTGGGTCAGGGCTGGGCTAGGGCTGGGCTGGGGCTGGGGCTGGGTCCAGGGCTGGGGCTGGGCTGGGGCTGGGGCTGGGCTGGGGCAGTGCTGGGGCTGGGCTGTGGCTGGGCTGGGACCAGGAATGGGCTGGAGCAGGGGCTGGGGCAGGCCTAGCTTGGGGCTGGGCTGAGGCCGGGGCTGGGTCCGGGCCTGGGGATGGGCTGAGGGCAGGGCTGGGGCTGGGGCTGGGGCTGGGGCTGGGATGGGGCAGGGCTGGGGCTGGGGCTGGGCGGGGGGGCAGGGATGGGGATGGGGCCGGGGCTGGGGTTTGGGCTGGGGCAGGGCTGTGGCTGGGCAGGGGACGAGGCTTGGGTGGGGCTGGGGCTGGGTCCAGGGCAGGGCTAGGGCTGGGGCTGGGGCTGGGCTGGGGACGAGGGTGGGGCTGGGGCAGGGCTGGGGCTGGGGTTGGAACCAAGACTTGGGCAGGGCTGGGGCCGAGGGCAGGGCTGGGGCAGGGCTGGGGCTGGGGCTGGAACCAAGTCTTGGGCAGGGCTGGGGTTGGGGTTGGGGCTGGGCGGGGCTGGGGCTGGGCAGGGCTGGGGCTGGGCATGCACCGGGACTGGGCAGGGGTAGGGCTGGGGCTGGGGGCTGGGCTGGGGCTGGGTTTGGGCTGGGGCAGGGCTGGGGCTGGGTCCAGGGCTGGGGCAGGGCTGTGGCTGTGGCTAGGGCTGGGCTGGGGCTAGGACGAGGGCTGTGGCTGGGCTGTGGCTGGAGCTGGGCTGGTGCTGAGGGTGGGGCTGGGGCTGGGCTGGGGCTGGGGCTGGGGCTGGGCTGGTGCTGAGGGTGGGGCTGGGGCAGGGCTGGGGCTGGGGCTGGGGCTGGGCTGGGGCTGGGTCCATGGCAGGGGCTGGGCTGTGGCTGGGGCTGGGTTGGGGCAGGGCAGGGCAGGGGCTGTGGCTGGGCTGTGGCTGGGGCAGGGCTGGGGCTGGGGCTGGGGCTGGGCTGGGGGCAGGGATGGGGATGGGGCTGCGCTGGGCTGGGGCAGGGCTTGGCCTGGGCTGGGGATGGGGCTGGGGTGGGGCTGGGCGGTGGCTGGGGCTGGGCTGGGCAGGGCTGGGGCTGTGGCTGGGCTGGGACAGGGATGGGGCTGGGCTGGGGATGAGGCTGGGGTGGGGCTGGGGCTGGGTCCAGGGCAGGGGCTGGGCTGGGGCTGGGGCTAGGCTGGGGCTGGGCTTGGGCTGGGCTGGGGCTGGGACTGGGTCCAGGGCAGGGGCTGGACTGGGGCTGGGGCTAGGCTGGGGCAAGGCTGGGGCTGGGCTGGGGCTGGGCTGGGTCCAGGGTGGGGCTGTGTCCAGGGCTGGGGCAGGACTGGTTCCAGGCTGGGGCTGGGGCTGGGCTGAGGGCAGGGCTGGGGCAGGGCTGGGGATGGGGCTGGGCTGGGGCTGGGTTCGGTGCAGGGCTGGGGCTGGGCAGGGCGGGGGCTGGGGCAGGGCTAGGTTAGGGCTGGGCTGACGCTGGGGCTGGGCTAGGGCTGGGGCTGGGTCAGGGCTGGGCTAGGGCTGGGCTGGGGCTGGGGCTGGGTCCAGGGCTGGGGCTGGGCTGGGGCTGGGGCTGGGCTGGGGCAGTGCTGGGGCTGGGCTGTGGCTGGGCTGGGACCAGGAATGGGCTGGAGCAGGGGCTGGGGCAGGCCTAGCTTGGGGCTGGGCTGAGGCCGGAGCTGGGTCCGGGCCTGGGGCTGGGCTGAGGGCAGGGCTGGGGCTGGGGCTGGGGCAGGGCTGGGGCAGGGCTGGTGATGGGGCTGGGCTGGGGCTGGGTCCAGGGCTGTGGCTGGGCTGTGGCTGGAGCTGGACTGGGGCTGAGTGTGGGGCTGGGGCTGGGCTAGGGCTGGGCTGGGGCTGGGGCTGGGTCTGGGCTGGGTCTGGGCTGGGGCTGGGCTGGGGCTGGGGCTGGGGCTGGGCCGGAGCAGGGCTGGGGCAGGGGCTGGGCTGGGGCCGAGTGTGGGGCAGCGGCTGGGGCTGAGGGCAGGGCTGGGCTAGGGCTGGGGCAGGGCTGGGGCAGGGGCCGGGGCTGGGGGCAGGGCTGGGGCTAGAGCTGGGGCAGGGCTGGGATCGGGCTGGGGCCGCGTTTGGTGCAGAGTTGGGGCTGGGGCAGGGCTGGGCTAGGGCTGAACTGGGGCAGGGCTGGGGCTGGGGCTGGGCTGGGGGCAGGGATGGGGCTGGGTCTGGGGCTTGGGCTGGGGCAGGGCTGGACCTGGGTTGGGGATGAGGCTGGAGTGGGGCTGGGGCTGGGTCCAGGGCTGGGGCTGGGCTGTGGCTGGGGCTGGGTCCAGGGGCAGGGGCTGGGTCCAGGGCAGGGGCTGGGCTGGGGCTGGGGCTGGGCCGGGGCGGGGCTGGGGCTGGGGCAGGGCTGTGGCTGGGTCCAGGGCTGGGGCCGGGCTGGGGCTGGGTTCGGTGCAGGGCTGGGGCTGGGGATGGGGCTGGGCTGGGGCAGGGCTGGGCCTGGGCTGGGGATGAGGCTGGGGTGGGGCTGGGGCTGGGTCCAGGGCAGGGGCTGGGTCCAGGGCAGGGGCTGGGCTGGGGCTGGGGCTGGGCCGGGGCAGGGCTGGGGCTGGGGCAGGGCTGTGGCTGGGTCCAGGGCTGGGGCCGGGCTGGGGCTGGGTTCGGTGCAGGGCTGGGGCTGGGGATGGGGCTGGGCTGGGGCAGGGCTGGGCCTGGGCTGGGGATGAGGCTGGGGTGGGGCTGGGGCTGGGTCCAGGGCAGGGCTGGGGCTGGGCCTGGGGCCGGACTCGGGCTGGGCTGGGGGCAAGGATTGGGCTGGGGCGGGGGCTGGGCCAGTGCTTGGGTGGGCTGGGACCGGGGCTGGGCTGGGGCAGTGCTGGCACAGGGCTGGGGCTGTGGCTGGGTCTGGGGCGTGGACTGGGGCAAAGCTAGGCCTGGGGCTGGGCTGGGGCCGGGGCTGGGGCAAGGCTGGGGCAGGGCTTGAACTGGGGCTGGGCTGGGGCCAAGGTTGGGGCTGGGGCTGGGCTGGTGGCGAGGGTGGGGCTGGGCTGGGGCTAGGGCTGAGGTAGGGTTAGAGCTGGGGCTTGGGCTGGAGCCAGGTCTGGGGCAGGGCTGAGGTCAGGCCTGGGGCTGGGCTGGGGCAGGGCTGGGGCTGGGGTTGGGGCTGGGGTGGGGACGGGGCTGGGTCTAGGGTAGGGGCTGGACAGTGGCTGGGGCTGGGCTGGGGCAGGGCTGGGGCTGGGGCTGGGGGCAGGGCTGGGCCTGGGCTGGGGATGAGGCTGGGGTGGGGCTGGGCGGTGGCTGGGGCTGGGCTGGGCAGCCCTGGGGCTGGGGCTGGAACCAAGGCATGGGCAGGGCTGGGGCTTGGGCTGGAGCCAGGTCTGGGGCAGGGCTGAGGTCAGGCCTGGGGCTGGGCTGCGGCAGGGCTGGGGCTGGGGTTGGGGCTGGGGTGGGGACGGGGCTGGGTCTAGGGTAGGGGCTGGACGGTGGCTGGGGCTGGGCTGGGGCAGGGCTGGGGCTGGGGCTGGGCTGGGGGCAGGGATGGGGCTGGGCTGGGAATGAGGCTGGGGTGGGGCTGGGCGGTGGCTGGGGCTGGGCTGGGCAGGGCTGGGGCTGGGGCTGGGCTGGGGGCAGGGATGGGGCTGGGCTGGGGATGAGGCTGGGGTGGGGCTGGGGCTGGGTCCAGGGCAGGGGCTGGGCTGGGGCTGGGGCTAGGCTCGTGCAGGGCTGGGGCTGGGGCTAGGCTGGGGCAGGGCTGGGGCTGGGCAGTGGCTGGGGCTGGGCTTGGGCTTGGGCTGGGGCTGGGACTGGGTCCAAGGCAGGGGCTGGACTGGGGCTGGGGCTAGGCTGGGGCAGGGCTGGGGCTGGGCTGGGGCTGGGGCTGGGTCCAGGGTGGGGCTGTGTCCAGGGCTGGGGCAGGACTGGTTCCGGGCTGGGGCTGGGGCTGGGCTGAGGGCAGGGCTGGGGCAGGGGCTGGGCTGGGGCCGAGGGTGGTGCTGGGGCTGAGGGCAGGGCTAGCCTAGGGCTGGGGCTGGGGCAGGGGCCGGGGCTGGGCTGGGGCTGGGCTGGAGCTAGGGCCGGGGCTGGAACTGGGGCTGGGGCAGGGGTTGGGGCTGGGGCTGAGCTGGGGATGAGCTGGGGCAGGGCTGGGTCTTGGGCTGGGGCCGGGGCTGGGCTAGGGCTGGGGCTGGGCTGAGGCCTCGTACTGGGCTGGGGCTGGGATGGGGCTGGGCTTGAGCCGGAGCTTGGGTCAGGGCTGGGGCAGGGCTAGGGCAGGGGCTGGAGCAGGTCTGGGGCCGGGGCAGGGGGCACGGCTGGGGCTGGGGCTGTGGCCAGGGCTGGAGTAGGGCTGGGGCTGGGGCTGAGGGCAGGGATGGGGCAGGGCTGGCGCTGGGCTGGGGCCGCGGCTGGGGCTGCGCTGGGGCTGGGGCAGGGCTGGGGCTGGGCTGGGGCTAGGGCCGGGGCTGGAACCAAGGCTTGGGCAGGGCTGGGGCTGGGGCTCGGGCCGGGGCTGGAACCAAGGCTTGGGCAGGGCTGGGGCAGGGCTGGGGCTGGGGCTGGGGCTGGGGCTGGGCTGGGGCTGGGTCCATGGCAGGGGCTGGGCTGTGGCTGGGGCTGGGTTGGGGCAGGGCAGGGCAGGGGCTGTGGCTGGGCTGTGGCTGGGGCAGGGCTGGGGCTGGGGCTGAGGCTGGGCTGGGGGCAGGGATGGGGATGGGGCTGCGCTGGGCTGGGGCAGGGCTTGGCCTGGGCTGGGGATGGGGCTGGGGTGGGGCTGGGCTGGGGCAGTGCTGGGGCTGGGCTGTGGCTGGGCTGGGACCAGGAATGGGCTGGAGCAGGGGCTGGGGCAGGCCTAGCTTGGGGCTGGGCTGAGGCCGGAGCTGGGTCCGGGCCTGGGGCTGAGCTGAGGGCAGGGCTGGGGCAGGGCTGGTGATGGGGCTGGGCTGGGGCTGGGTCCAGGGCTGTGGCTGGGCTGTGGCTGGAGCTGGACTGGGGCTGAGTGTGGGGCTGGGTCTGGGCTAGGGCTGGGCTGGGGCTGGGGCTGGGTCTGGGCTGGTGCTGGGCTGGGGCTGGGCTGGGGCTGGGCTGGGGCTGGGTCCAGGGTAGGGGCTGGGCTGGGGCTGGGGCTGGGGCTGGGCCGGAGCAGGGCTGGGGCAGGGGCTGGGCTGGGGCCGAGTGTGGGGCAGCGGCTGGGGCTGAGGGCAGGGCTGGGCTAGGGCTGGGGCAGGGCTGGGGCAGGGGCCGGGGCTGGGGGCAGGGCTGGGGCTAGAGCTGGGGCAGGGCTGGGATCGGGCTGGGGCCGCGTTTGGTGCAGAGTTGGGGCTGGGGCAGGGCGGGGGCTGGGGCAGGGCTGGGCTAGGGCTGAACTGGGGCAGGGCTGGGGCTGGGGCTGGGCTGGGGGCAGGGATGGGGCTGGGTCTGGGGCTTGGGCTGGGGCAGGGCTGGACCTGGGTTGGGGATGAGGCTGGAGTGGGGCTGGGGCTGGGTCCAGGGCTGGGGCTGGGCTGTGGCTGGGGCTGGGTCCAGGGCAGGGGCTGGGTCCAGGGCAGGGGCTGGGCTGGGGCTGGGGCTGGGCTGGGGCTGGGTTCGGTGCAGGGCTGGGGCTGGGGATGGGGCTGGGCTGGGGCAGGGCTGGGCCTGGGCTGGGGATGAGGCTGGGGTGGGGCTGGGGCTGGGTCCAGGGCAGGGCTGGGGCTGGGCCTGGGGCCGGACTCGGGCTGGGCTGGGGGCAAGGATTGGGCTGGGGCTGGGGCTGGGCCAGTGCTTGGGTGGGCTGGGACCGGGGCTGGGCTGGGGCAGTGCTGGCACAGGGCTGGGGCTGTGGCTGGGTCTGGGGCGTGGACTGGGGCAAAGCTAGGCCTGGGGCTGGGCTGGGGCCGGGGCTGGGGCAAGGCTGGGGCAGGGCTTGAACTGGGGCTGGGCTGGGGCCAAGGTTGGGGCTGGGGCTGGGCTGGTGGCGAGGGTGGGGCTGGGCTGGGGCTAGGGCTGAGGTAGGGTTAGGGCTGGGGCTTGGGCTGGAGCCAGGTCTGGGGCAGGGCTGAGGTCAGGCCTGGGGCTGGGCTGGGGCAGGGCTGGGGCTGGGGTTGGGGCTGGGGTGGGGACGGGGCTGGGTCTAGGGTAGGGGCTGGACGGTGGCTGGGGCTGGGCTGGGGCAGGGCTGGGGCTGGGGCTGGGGGCAGGGCTGGGCCTGGGCTGGGGATGAGGCTGGGGTGGGGCTGGGTGGTGGCTGGGGCTGGGCTGGGCAGGGCTGGGGCTGGGGCTGGAACCAAGGCATGGGCAGGGCTGGGGCTTGGGCTGGAGCCAGGGCTGGGGCAGGGCTGAGGTCAGGCCTGGGGCTGGGCTGGGGTGGGGCTGGGGCTGGGGTTGGGGCTGGGGTGGGGACGGGGCTGGGTCTAGGGTAGGGGCTGGACGGTGGCTGGGGCTGGGCTGGGGCAGGGCTGGGGCTGGGGCTGGGCTGGGGGCAGGGATGGGGATTGGCTGGGGATGAGGCTGGGGTGGGGCTGGGCGGTGGCTGGGGCTGGGCTGGGCAGGGCTGGGGCTGGGGCTGGGCTGGGGGCAGGGATGGGGCTGGGCTGGGGATGAGGCTGGGGTGGGGCTGGGGCTGGGTCCAGGGCAGGGGCTGGGCTGGGGCTGGGGCTAGGCTCGTGCAGGGCTGGGGCTGGGGCTAGGCTGGGGCAGGGCTGGGGCTGGGCAGTGGCTGGGGCTGGGCTTGGGCTTGGGCTGGGGCTGGGACTGGGTCCAGGGCAGGGGCTGGACTGGGGCTGGGGCTAGGCTGGGGCAGGGCTGGGGCTGGGCTGGGGCTGGGGCTGGGTCCAGGGTGGGGCTGTGTCCAGGGCTGCGGCAGGACTGGTTCCGGGCTGGGGCTGGGGCTGGGCTGAGGGCAGGGCTGGGGCAGGGCTGGGGATGGGGCTGGGCTGGGGCTGGGTCCAGGGCTGTGGCTGGGGCTGTGGCTGGAGCTGGGCTGGGGCTGAGGGTGGGGCTGGGGCTGGGCTGGGGCAGGGGCTGGGCTGGGGCCGAGGGTGGGGCTGGGGCTGGGGCTGAGGGCAGGGCTGGGCTAGGGCTGGGGCTGGGGCAGGGGCCGGGGCTGGGGACAGGGCTGGGGCCAGAGCTGGGGCAGGGCTGGGGCCGGGCTGGGGCTGGGTTCGTTGCAGGGCTGGGCTGGGGCAGGGCTAGGTTAGGGCTGGGCTGAGGCCGGGGCTGGGCTGGGGCTAGGGCTGGGTCAGGGCTGGGCTAGGGCTGGGCTGGGGCTGGGGTTGGGTCCAGGGCTGGGGCTGGGCTGGGGCTGGGGCTGGGCTGGGGCAGTGCTGGGGCTGGGCTGTGGCTGGGCTGGGACCAGGAATGGGCTGGAGCAGGGGCTGGGGCAGGCCTAGCTTGGGGCTGGGCTGAGGGCAGGGCTGGGGCTGGGGCTGGGGCTGGGATGGGGCAGGGCTGGGGCTGGGGCTGGGCGGGGGGCAGGGATGGGGATGGGGCCGGGGCTGGGGTTTGGGCTGGGGCAGGGCTGTGGCTGTGGCTAGGGCTGGGCTGGGGCTAGGACGAGGGCTGTGGCTGGGCTGTGGCTGGAGCTGGGCTGGGGCTGAGGGCAGGGCTAGCCTAGGGCTGGGGCTGGGGCAGGGGCCGGGGCTGGGGACAGGGCTGGGGCCAGAGCTGGGGCAGGGCTGTGTCCGGGCTGGGGCTGTGTTCGTTGCAGGGCTGGGGCTGGGCAGGGCGGGGGCTGGGGCAGGGCTAGGTTAGGGCTGGGCTGAGGCCGGGGCTGGGTCTGGGGCCTGGGGCTGGGCTGAGGGCAGGGCTGGGCTAGGGCTGGGGCTGGGTCAGGGCTGGGCTTGGGCTGGGGCTGGGGCTGGGTCCAGGGCTGGGGCTGGGCTGGGGCTGGGGCTGGGCTGGGGCAGTGCTGGGGCTGTGCTGGGAGTGGGCTGGGTGTAGGGCAGGGGCAGGGCTGGGGCAGGGCTGGGGCTGGGCTGGGGCCAGGTCTGGGGCTGGAGGCTGGGGCCGGGGCTGGGCTGGGGCTGGGCTGGAGCTAGGGCCGGGGCTGGAACTGGGGCTGGGGCAGGGGTTGGGGCTGGGGCTGGGCTGGGGATGAGCTGGGGCAGGGCTGGGTCTTGGGCTGGGGCCGGGGCTGGGCTGGGGCTGAGCTGGGCTTGGGGTGGGGGCTGGAGCAGGGCTAGGACTTGGCTGGGGGCTGGGCTGGTGCTGGGGCTGGGCTGAGGCCTCGTACTGGGCTGGGGCTGGGATGGGGCTGGGCTTGAGCCGGAGCTCGGGTCAGGGCTGGGGCAGGGCTAGGGCAGGGGCTGGAGCAGGTCTGGGGCCGGGGCAGGGGGCACGGCTGGGGCTGGGGCTGTGGCCAGGGCTGGAGTAGGGCTGGGGCTGGGGCTGAGGGCAGGGATGGGGCAGGGCTGGCGCTGGGCTGGGGCCGCGGCTGGGGCTGCGCTGGGGCTGGGGCAGGGCTGGGGGTGGGCTGGGGCTAGGGCCGGGGCTGGAACCAAGGCTTGGGCAGGGCTGGGGCAGGGCTGGGGATGGGGCTGGGCTGGGGCTGGGTCCAGGGCTGTGGCTGGGCTGTGGCTGGAGCTGGGCTGGGGCTGAGGGTGGGGCTGGGCCTGGGCTAGGGCGGGGCTGGGGCCGGGGCTGCGACTGCGGCTGGGACCAGGGCTGGGGCTGGGGATGTGGCTGGAGCTGGGCTGGGGCTGGGTCCAGGGCAGGGGCTGGGCTGGGGCTGGGTATGGGCCGGGGCAGGGCTGGGCAGGGGCTGGGGCAGGGCCGGGGCAGGGCTGGGGCAGGGGCTGGGGCAGGGCTGGGGCCGGGCTGGGGCTGGGTTCGTTGCAGGGCTGGGGCTGGGCAGGGCGGGGGCTGGGGCAGGGCTAGGTTAGGGCTGGGCTGAGGCCGGGTCTAGAGTAGGGGCTGGACGGTGGCTGGGGCTGGGCTGGGGCAGGGCTGGGGCTGGGGCTTGGGGCAGGGCTGGGCCTGGGCTGGGGATGAGGCTGGGGTGGGGCTGGGTGGTGGCTGGGGCTGGGCTGGGCAGGGCTGGTGCTGGGGCTGGAACCAAGGCATGGGCAGGGCTGGGGCTTGGGCTGGAGCCAGGGCTGGGGCAGGGCTGAGGTCAGGCCTGGGGCTGGGCTGGGGCAGGGCTGGGGCTGGGGTTGGGGCTGGGGTGGGGACGGGGCTGGGTCTAGGGTAGGGGCTGGACGGTGGCTGGGGCTGGGCTGGGGCAGGGCTGGGGCTGGGGCTGGGCTGGGGGCAGGGATGGGGATTGGCTGGGGATGAGGCTGGGGTGGGGCTGGGCAATGGCTGGGACTGGGCTGGGCAGGGCTGGGGCTGGGGCTGGGCTGGGGGCAGGGATGGGGGCTGGGCTGGGGATGAGGCTGGGGTGGGGCTGGGGCTGGGTCCAGGGCAGGGGCTGGGCTGGGGCTGGGGCTAGGCTCGTGCAGGGCTGGGGCTGGGGCTAGGCTGGGGCAGGGCTGGGGCTGGGCAGTGGCTGGGGCTGGGCTTGGGCTTGGGCTGGGGCTGGGACTGGGTCCAGGGCAGGGGCTGGACTGGGCCTGGGGCTAGGCTGGGGCAGGGCTGGGGCTGGGCTGGGGCTGGGGCTGGGTCCAGGGTGGGGCTGTGTCCAGGGCTGCGGCAGGACTGGTTCCGGGCTGGGGCTGGGGCTGGGCTGAGGGCAGGGCTGGGGCAGGGCTGGGGATGGGGCTGGGCTGGGGCTGGGTCCAGGGCTGTGGCTGGGGCTGTGGCTGGAGCTGGGCTGGGGCTGAGGGTGGGGCTGGGGCTGGGCTGGGGCAGGGGCTGGGCTGGGGCCGAGGGTGGGGCTGGGGCTGGGGCTGAGGGCAGGGCTGGGCTAGGGCTGGGGCTGGGGGCAGGGGCCGGGGCTGGGGACAGGGCTGGGGCCAGAGCTGGGGCAGGGCTGGGGCCGGGCTGGGGCTGGGTTCGTTGCAGGGCTGGGCTGGGGCAGGGCTAGGTTAGGGCTGGGCTGAGGCCGGGGCTGGGCTGGGGCTGGGGCTGGGTCAGGGCTGGGCTAGGGCTGGGCTGGGGCTGGGGTTGGGTCCAGGGCTGGGGCTGGGCTGGGGCTGGGGCTGGGCTGGGGCAGTGCTGGGGCTGGGCTGTGGCTGGGCTGGGACCAGGAATGGGCTGGAGCAGGGGCTGGGGCAGGCCTAGCTTGGGGCTGGGCTGAGGCCGGGGCTGGGTCCGGGCCTGGGGCTGGGCTGAGGGCAGGGCTGGGGCTGGGGCTGGGGCTGGGATGGGGCAGGGCTGGGGCTGGGGCTGGGCGGGGGGCAGGGATGGGGATGGGGCCGGGGCTGGGGTTTGGGCTGGGGCAGGGCTGTGGCTGGGCAGGGGACGAGGCTTGGGTGGGGCTGGGGCTGGGTCCAGGGCAGGGCTAGGGCTGGGGCTGGGGCTGGGCTGGGGACGAGGGTGGGGCTGGGGCAGGGCTGGGGCTGGGGTTGGAACCAAGACTTGGGCAGGGCTGGGGCCGAGGGCAGGGCTGGGGCAGGGCTGGGGCTGGGGCTGGAACCAAGTCGTGGGCAGGGCTGGGGCTGGGCAGGGCTGGGGCTGGGCATGCACCGGGACTGGGCAGGGGTAGGGCTGGGGCAGGGGCTGGGCTGGGGACGAGGGTGGGGCAGGGCTGTGGCTGTGGCTAGGGCTGGGCTGGGGCTAGGACGAGGGCTGTGGCTGGGCTGTGGCTGGAGCTGGGCTGGTGCTGAGGGTGGGGCTGGGGCTGGGCTGGGGCTGGGCTGGGGCTGGGGCTGGGTCCAGGGTGGGGCTGTGTCCAGGGCTAGGGCAGGACTGGTTCCGGGCTGGGGCTGAGGCTGGGCTGAGGGCAGGGCTGGGGCAGGGCTGGGGATGGGCTGGGGCTGGGTCCATGGCAGGGGCTGGGCTGTGGCTGGGGCTGGGTTGGGGCAGGGCAGGGCAGGGGCTGTGGTTGGGCTGTGGGTGGGGCAGGGCTGGGGCTGGGGCTGGGCTGGGGGCAGGGATGGGGATGGGGCTGCGCTGGGCTGGGGCAGGGCTTGGCCTGGGCTGGGGATGGGGCTGGGGTGGGGCTGGGCGGTGGCTGGGGCTGGGCTGGGCAGGGCTGGGGCTGTGGCTGGGCTGGGACAGGGATGGGGCTGGGCTGGGGATGAGGCTGGGGTGGGGCTGGGGCTGGGTCCAGGGCAGGGGCTGGGCTGGGGCTGGGGCTAGGCTGGGGCAGGGCTGGGGCCGGGCTGGGGCTGGGTTCGTTGCAGGGCTGGGGCTGGGCAGGGCTGGGGCTGGGGCAGGGCTAGGTTAGGGCTGGGCTGAGGCTGGGGCTGGGCTCGGGCTGGGGCTGGGGCAGGGCTAGGTTAGGGCTGGGCTGAGGCCGGGGCTGGGCTCGGGCTGGGGCTGGGTCAGGGCTGGGCTAGGGCTGGGCTGGGGCTGGGGCTGGGTCCAGGGCTGGGGCTGGGCTGGGGCTGGGGCTGGGCTGGGGCAGTGCTGGGGCTGGGCTGTGGCTGGGCTGGGACCAGGGCAGGGGCTGGGCTGGGGCAGGGGCAGGGCCGGGGCAGGGCTGGGGCAGGGGCTGGGCTGGGGCCGAGGGTGGGGCTGGGGCTGGGGCTGAGGGCAGGGCTGGGCTAGGGCTGGGGCTGGGGCAGGGGCTGGGGCTGGGGACAGGGCTGGGGCCAGAGCTGGGACAGGGCTGGGGCCGGGCTGGGGCTGGGTTCGTTGCAGGGCTGGGGCTGGGCAGGGCGGGGGCTGGGGCAGGGCTAGGTTAGGGCTGGGCTGAGGCCGGGGCTGGGCTGGGGCTGGGGCTGGGTCAGGGCTGGGCTAGGGCTGGGCTGGGGCTGGGGTTGGGTCCAGGGCTGGGGCTGGGCTGGGGCTGGGGCTGGGCTGGGGCAGTGCTGGGGCTGGGCTGTGGCTGGGCTGGGACCAGGAATGGGCTGGAGCAGGGGCTGGGGCAGGCCTAGCTTGGGGCTGGACTGAGGCCGGGGCTGGGTCCGGGCCTGGGGCTGGGCTGAGGGCAGGGCTGGGGCTGGGGCTGGGGCTGGGATGGGGCAGGGCTGGGGCTGGGCGGGGGGCAGGGATGGGGATGGGGCAGGGGCTGGGGCTTGGGCTGGGGCAGGGCTGTGGCTGGGCAGGGGACGAGGCTTGGGTGGGGCTGGGGCTGGGTCCAGGGCAGGGCTAGGGCTGGGGCTGGGGCTGGGCTGGGGACGAGGGTGGGGCTGGGGCAGGGCTGGGGCTGGGGTTGGAACCAAGACTTGGGCAGGGCTGGGGCCGAGGGCAGGGCTGGGGCAGGGATGGGGCTGGGCTGGGGATGAGGCTGGGGTGGGGCTGGGCCTGGGTCCAGGGCAGGGGCTGGGCTGGGGCTGGGGCTAGGCTCGTGCAGGGCTGGGGCTGGGGCTAGGCTGGGGCAGGGCTGGGGCTGGGCAGTGGCTGGGGCTGGGCTTGGGCTTGGGCTGGGGCTGGGACTGGGTCCAGGGCAGGGGCTGGACTGGGGCTGGGGCTAGGCTGGGGCAGGGCTGGGGCTGGGCTGGGGCTGGGGCTGGGTCCAGGGTGGGGCTGTGTCCAGGGCTGGGGCAGGACTGGTTCCGGGCTGGGGCTGAGGCTGGGCTGAGGGCAGGGCTGGGGCAGGGCTGGGGATGGGGCTGGGCTGGGGCTGGGTCCAGGGCTGTGGCTGGGCTGTGGCTGGAGCTGGGCTGGGGCTGAGGGTGGGGCTGGGGCTGGGCTAGGGTGGAGCTGGGGCTGGGTCCAGGGCAGGGGCTGGGCTGGGGCTAGGTACAGGGCAGGGGCTGGGCTGGGGCTGGGGCTGGGCCGGGGCAGATCTGCGTCAGGGGCTGGGCTGGGGCCGAGGGTGGTGCTGGGGCTGAGGGCAGGGCTAGCCTAGGGCTGGGGCTGGGTCAGGGCTGGGCTAGGGCTGGTCTGGGGCTGGGGCTGGGTCCAGGGCTGGGGCTGGGCTGGGGCTGGGGCTGGGCTGGGGCAGTGCTGGGGCTGTGCTGGGAGTGGGCTGGGTGTAGGGCAGGGGCAGGGCTGGGGCAGGGCTGGGGCTGGGCTGGGGCCAGGTCTGGGGCTGGAGGCTGGGGCCGGGGCTGGGCTGGGGCTGGGCTGGAGCTAGGGCCGGGGCTGGAACTGGGGCTGGGGCAGGGGTTGGGGCTGGGGCTGGGCTGGGGATGAGCTGGGGCAGGGCTGGGTCTTGGGCTGGGGCCAGGGCTGGGCTGGGGCTGAGCTGGGCTTGGGGTGGGGGCTGGAGCAGGGCTAGGACTTGGCTGGGGGCTGGGCTGGTGCTGGGGCTGGGCTGAGGCCTCGTACTGGGCTGGGGCTGGGATGGGGCTGGGCTTGAGCCGGAGCTCGGGTCAGGGCTGGGGCAGGGCTAGGGCAGGGGCTGGAGCAGGTCTGGGGCCGGGGCAGGAGGCACGGCTGGGGCTGGGGCTGTGGCCAGGGCTGGAGTAGGGCTGGGGCTGGGGCTGAGGGCAGGGATGGGGCAGGGCTGGCGCTGGGCTGGGGCCGCGGCTGGGGCTGCGCTGGGGCTGGGGCAGGGCTGGGGCTGGGCTGGGGCTAGGGCCGGGGCTGGAACCAAGGCTTGGGCAGGGCTGGGGCTGGGGCTCGGGCCGGGGCTGGGGCTGGGCTGGGGCTGGGCTGGGGCTGGTGCCGGGGCTGGAACCAAGGCTTGGGCAGGGCTGGGGCAGGGCTGGGGATGGGGCTGGGCTGGGGCTGGGTCCAGGGCTGTGGCTGGGCTGTGGCTGGAGCTGGGCTGGGGCTGAGGGTGGGGCTGGGGCTGGGCTAGGGCGGGGCTGGGGCCGGGGCTACGACTGCGGCTGGGACCAGGGCTGGGGCTGGGGCTGTGGCTGGAGCTGGGCAGGGCTGGGGCTTGGCTGGGGCTGGGTCCAGGGCAGGGGCTGGGCTGGGGCTGGGGATGGGCCGGGGCAGGGCTGGGCTGGGGCAGGGGCAGGGCCGGGGCAGGGCTGGGGCAGGGGCTGGGCTGGGGCCGAGGGTGGGGCTGGGGCTGGGGCTGAGGGCAGGGCTGGGCTAGGGCTGGGGCTGGGGCAGGGGCTGGGGCTGGGGACAGGGCTGGGGCCACAGCTGGGACAGGGCTGGGGCTGGGCTGGGCAGGGCTGGGGCTGTGGCTGGGCTGGGACAGGGATGGGGCTGAGCTGGGGATGAGGCTGGGGTGGGGCTGGGGCTGGGTCCAGGGCAGGGGCTGGGCTGGGGCTGGGGCTAGGCTGGGGCAGGGCTGGGGCCGGGCTGGGGCTGGGTTCGTTGCAGGGCTGGGGCTGGGCAGGGCGGGGGCTGGGGCAGGGCTAGGTTAGGGCTGGGCTGAGGCCGGGGCTGGGCTGGGGCTGGGGCTGGGTCAGGGCTGGGCTAGGGCTGGGCTGGGGCTGGGGTTGGGTCCAGGGCTGGGGCTGGGCTGGGGCTGGGGCTGGGCTGGGGCAGTGCTGGGGCTGGGCTGTGGCTGGGCTGGGAACCCGGAATGGGCTGGAGCAGGGGCTGGGGCAGGCCTAGCTTGGGGCTGGGCTGAGGCCGGGGCTGGGTCCGGGCCTGGGGCTGGGCTGAGGGCAGGGCTGGGGCTGGGGCTGGGATGGGGCAGGGCTGGGGCTGGGGCTGGGCGGGGGGCAGGGATGGGGATGGGGCCGGGGCTGGGGTTTGGGCTGGGGCAGGGCTGTGGCTGGGCAGGGGACGAGGCTTGGGTGGGGCTGGGGCTGGGTCCAGGGCAGGGCTAGGGCTGGGGCTGGGGCTGGGCTGGGGACGAGGGTGGGGCTGGGGCAGGGCTGGGGCAGGGCTGGGGCTGGGGTTGGAACCAAGACTTGGGCAGGGCTGGGGCCGAGGGCAGGGCTGGGGCTGGGCTGGGGCTGGGGCTGGAACCAAGTCTTGGGCAGGGCTGGGGCTGGGCAGGGCTGGGGCTGGGCATGCACCGGGACTG
>NW_027144742.1:0-33083 GCF_026170545.1 Melanerpes formicivorus | reverse complement strand
AGTGCTTGATTTCGAGAGTGAGCGAAACTAATGAAAACATTGTTGGGGTAAAACCTAAAGGGAAAGACCTAGCACCAAATCCAATTTGCCATCTGATCTAACTTCTGGAGGCAGTCAAAATGATCCTTAGAATTCTTCCCTACCTTATTCCTGTGCTGAGATACAGGCTGCTCCAACCTGCTGTAAAATGCTTGATTTCGAGAGTGAGCGAAACTAATGAAAAACATTGTTGGGGTAAAACCTAAAGGGAAAGACCTAGCACCAAATCCAATTTGCCATCTGATCTAACTTCTGGAGGCAGTCAAAATGAGCATTTGAATTCTTCCCTACCTTATTCCTGTGCTGAGATACAGGCTGCTCCAACCTGCTGTAAAATGCTTGATTTCGAGAGTGAGCGAAACTAATGAAAACATTGTTGGGGTAAAACCTAAAGGGAAAGACCTAGCACCAAATCCAATTTGCCATCTGATCTAACTTCTGGAGGCAGTCAAAATGATCCTTAGAATTCTTCCCTACCTTATTCCTGTGCTGAGATACAGGCTGCTCCAACCTGCTGTAAAATGCTTGATTTCGAGAGTGAGCGAAACTAATGAAAACATTGTTGGGGTAAAACCTAAAGGGAAAGACCTAGCACCAAATCCAATTTGCCATCTGATCTAACTTCTGGAGGCAGTCAAAATGATCCTTAGAATTCTTCCCTACCTTATTCCTGTGCTGAGATACAGGCTGCTCCAACCTGCTGTAAAATGCTTGATTTCGAGAGTGAGCGAAACTAATGAAAACATTGTTGGGGGTAAAACCTAAAGGGAAAGACCTAGCACCAAATCCAATTTGCCATCTGATCTAACTTCTGGAGGCAGTCAAAATGATCCTTAGAATTCTTCCCTACCTTATTCCTGTGCTGAGATACAGGCTGCTCCAACCTGCTGTAAAATGCTTGATTTCGAGAGTGAGCGAAACTAATGAAAACATTGTTGGGGTAAAACCTAAAGGGAAAGACCTAGCACCAAATCCAATTTGCCATCTGATCTAACTTCTGGAGGCAGTCAAAATGATCCTTAGAATTCTTCCCTACCTTATTCCTGTGCTGAGATACAGGCTGCTCCAACCTGCTGTAAAATGCTTGATTTCGAGAGTGAGCGAAACTAATGAAAACATTGTTGGGGGTAAAACCTAAAGGGAAAGGACCTAGCACCAAATCCAATTTGCCATCTGATCTAACTTCTGGAGGCAGTCAAAATGATCCTTAGAATTCTTCCCTACCTTATTCCTGTGCTGAGATACAGGCTGCTCCAACCTGCTGTAAAATGCTTGATTTCGAGAGTGAGCGAAACTAATGAAAACATTGTTGGGGGTAAAACCTAAAGGGAAAGACCTAGCACCAAATCCAATTTGCCATCTGATCTAACTTCTGGAGGCAGTCAAAATGAGCCTTAGAATTCTTCCCTACCTTATTCCTGTGCTGAGATACAGGCTGCTCCAACCTGCTGTAAAATGCTTGATTTCGAGAGTGAGCGAAACTAATGAAAACATTGTTGGGGTAAAACCTAAAGGGAAAGACCTAGCACCAAATCCAATTTGCCATCTGATCTAACTTCTGGAGGCAGTCAAAATGATCCTTAGAATTCTTCCCTACCTTATTCCTGTGCTGAGATACAGGCTGCTCCAACCTGCTGTAAAATGCTTGATTTCGAGAGTGAGCGAAACTAATGAAAACATTGTTGGGGTAAAACCTAAAGGGAAAGACCTAGCACCAAATCCAATTTGCCATCTGATCTAACTTCTGGAGGCAGTCAAAATGATCCTTAGAATTCTTCCCTACCTTATTCCTGTGCTGAGATACAGGCTGCTCCAACCTGCTGTAAAATGCTTGATTTCGAGAGTGAGCGAAACTAATGAAAACATTGTTGGGGGTAAAACCTAAAGGGAAAGACCTAGCACCAAATCCAATTTGCCATCTGATCTAACTTCTGGAGGCAGTCAAAATGATCCTTAGAATTCTTCCCTACCTTATTCCTGTGCTGAGATACAGGCTGCTCCAACCTGCTGTAAAATGCTTGATTTCGAGAGTGAGCGAAACTAATGAAAACATTGTTGGGGTAAAACCTAAAGGGAAAGACCTAGCACCAAATCCAATTTGCCATCTGATCTAACTTCTGGAGGCAGTCAAAATGAGCCTTAGAATTCTTCCCTACCTTATTCCTGTGCTGAGATACAGGCTGCTCCAACCTGCTGTAAAATGCTTGATTTCGAGAGTGAGCGAAACTAATGAAAACATTGTTGGGGTAAAACCTAAAGGGAAAGACCTAGCACCAAATCCAATTTGCCATCTGATCTAACTTCTGGAGGCAGTCAAAATGATCCTTAGAATTCTTCCTACCTTATTCCTGTGCTGAGATACAGGCTGCTCCAACCTGCTGTAAAATGCTTGATTTCGAGAGTGAGCGAAACTAATGAAAACATTGTTGGGGTAAAACCTAAAGGGAAAGACCTAGCACCAAATCCAATTTTCCATCTGATCTAACTTCTGGAGGCAGTCAAAATGAGCCTTAGAATTCTTCCCCTACCTTATTCCTGTGCTGAGATACAGGCTGCTCCAACCTGCTGTAAAATGCTTGATTTCGAGAGTGAGCGAAACTAATGAAAACATTGTTGGGGTAAAACCTAAAGGGAAAGACCTAGCACCAAATCCAATTTGCCATCTGATCTAACTTCTGGAGGCAGTCAAAATGATCCTTAGAATTCTTCCCTACCTTATTCCTGTGCTGAGATACAGGCTGCTCCAACCTGCTGTAAAATGCTTGATTTCGAGAGTGAGCGAAACTAATGAAAACATTGTTGGGGTAAAACCTAAAGGGAAAGACCTAGCACCAAATCCAATTTGCCATCTGATCTAACTTCTGGAGGCAGTCAAAATGATCCTTAGAATTCTTCCCTACCTTATTCCTGTGCTGAGATACAGGCTGCTCCAACCTGCTGTAAAATGCTTGATTTCGAGAGTGAGCGAAACTAATGAAAACATTGTTGGGGTAAAACCTAAAGGGAAAGACCTAGCACCAAATCCAATTTGCCATCTGATCTAACTTCTGGAGGCAGTCAAAATGATCCTTAGAATTCTTCCCTACCTTATTCCTGTGCTGAGATACAGGCTGCTCCAACCTGCTGTAAAATGCTTGATTTCGAGAGTGAGCGAAACTAATGAAAACATTGTTGGGGTAAAACCTAAAGGGAAAGACCTAGCACCAAATCCAATTTGCCATCTGATCTAACTTCTGGAGGCAGTCAAAATGAGCCTTAGAATTCTTCCCTACCTTATTCCTGTGCTGAGATACAGGCTGCTCCAACCTGCTGTAAAATGCTTGATTTCGAGAGTGAGCGAAACTAATGAAAACATTGTTGGGGTAAAACCTAAAGGGAAAGACCTAGCACCAAATCCAATTTGCCATCTGATCTAACTTCTGGAGGCAGTCAAAATGAGCCTTTGAATTCTTCCCTACCTTATTCCTGTGCTGAGATACAGGCTGCTCCAACCTGCTGTAAAATGCTTGATTTCGAGAGTGAGCGAAACTAATGAAAACATTGTTGGGGTAAAACCTAAAGGGAAAGACCTAGCACCAAATCCAATTTGCCATCTGATCTAACTTCTGGAGGCAGTCAAAATGATCCTTAGAATTCTTCCCTACCTTATTCCTGTGCTGAGATACAGGCTGCTCCAACCTGCTGTAAAATGCTTGATTTCGAGAGTGAGCGAAACTAATGAAAACATTGTTGGGGTAAAACCTAAAGGGAAAGGACCTAGCACCAAATCCAATTTGCCATCTGATCTAACTTCTGGAGGCAGTCAAAATGATCCTTAGAATTCTTCCCTACCTTATTCCTGTGCTGAGATACAGGCTGCTCCAACCTGCTGTAAAATGCTTGATTTCGAGAGTGAGCGAAACTAATGAAAACATTGTTGGGGTAAAACCTAAAGGGAAAGACCTAGCACCAAATCCAATTTGCCATCTGATCTAACTTCTGGAGGCAGTCAAAATGATCCTTAGAATTCTTCCCTACCTTATTCCTGTGCTGAGATACAGGCTGCTCCAACCTGCTGTAAAATGCTTGATTTCGAGAGTGAGCGAAACTAATGAAAACATTGTTGGGGTAAAACCTAAAGGGAAAGACCTAGCACCAAATCCAATTTGCCATCTGATCTAACTTCTGGAGGCAGTCAAAATGATCCTTAGAATTCTTCCCTACCTTATTCCTGTGCTGAGATACAGGCTGCTCCAACCTGCTGTAAAATGCTTGATTTCGAGAGTGAGCGAAACTAATGAAAACATTGTTGGGGTAAAACCTAAAGGGAAAGACCTAGCACCAAATCCAATTTGCCATCTGATCTAACTTCTGGAGGCAGTCAAAATGAGCCTTAGAATTCTTCCCTACCTTATTCCTGTGCTGAGATACAGGCTGCTCCAACCTGCTGTAAAATGCTTGATTTCGAGAGTGAGCGAAACTAATGAAAACATTGTTGGGGTAAAACCTAAAGGGAAAGACCTAGCACCAAATCCAATTTGCCATCTGATCTAACTTCTGGAGGCAGTCAAAATGAGCCTTTGAATTCTTCCCTACCTTATTCCTGTGCTGAGATACAGGCTGCTCCAACCTGCTGTAAAATGCTTGATTTCGAGAGTGAGCGAAACTAATGAAAACATTGTTGGGGTAAAACCTAAAGGGAAAGACCTAGCACCAAATCCAATTTGCCATCTGATCTAACTTCTGGAGGCAGTCAAAATGAGCCTTAGAATTCTTCCCTACCTTATTCCTGTGCTGAGATACAGGCTGCTCCAACCTGCTGTAAAATGCTTGATTTCGAGAGTGAGCGAAACTAATGAAAACATTGTTGGGGTAAAACCTAAAGGGGAAAGACCTAGCACCAAATCCAATTTGCCATCTGATCTAACTTCTGGAGGCAGTCAAAATGAGCATTTGAATTCTTCCCTACCTTATTCCTGTGCTGAGATACAGGCTGCTCCAACCTGCTGTAAAATGCTTGATTTCGAGAGTGAGCGAAACTAATGAAAACATTGTTGGGGTAAAACCTAAAGGGAAAGACCTAGCACCAAATCCAATTTGCCATCTGATCTAACTTCTGGAGGCAGTCAAAATGATCCTTAGAATTCTTCCCTACCTTATTCCTGTGCTGAGATACAGGCTGCTCCAACCTGCTGTAAAATGCTTGATTTCGAGAGTGAGCGAAACTAATGAAAACATTGTTGGGGTAAAACCTAAAGGGAAAGACCTAGCACCACATCCAATTTGCCATCTGATCTAACTTCTGGAGGCAGTCAAAATGATCCTTAGAATTCTTCCCTACCTTATTCCTGTGCTGAGATACAGGCCTGCTCCAACCTGCTGTAAAATGCTTGATTTCGAGAGTGAGCGAAACTAATGAAAACATTGTTGGGGTAAAACCTAAAGGGAAAGACCTAGCACCAAATCCAATTTGCCATCTGATCTAACTTCTGGAGGCAGTCAAAATGAGCCTTAGAATTCTTCCCTACCTTATTCCTGTGCTGAGATACAGGCTGCTCCAACCTGCTGTAAAATGCTTGCTTTCGAGAGTGAGCGAAAACTAATGAAAAACATTGTTGGGGTAAAACCTAAAGGGAAAGACCTAGCACCAAATCCAATTTGCCATCTGATCTAACTTCTGGAGGCAGTCAAAATGAGCATTTGAATTCTTCCCTACCTTATTCCTGTGCTGAGATACAGGCTGCTCCAACCTGCTGTAAAATGCTTGATTTCGAGAGTGAGCGAAACTAATGAAAACATTGTTGGGGTAAAACCTAAAGGGAAAGACCTAGCACCAAATCCAATTTGCCATCTGATCTAACTTCTGGAGGCAGTCAAAATGATCCTTAGAATTCTTCCCTACCTTATTCCTGTGCTGAGATACAGGCTGCTCCAACCTGCTGTAAAATGCTTGATTTCGAGAGTGAGCGAAACTAATGAAAACATTGTTGGGGTAAAACCTAAAGGGAAAGACCTAGCACCACATCCAATTTGCCATCTGATCTAACTTCTGGAGGCAGTCAAAATGATCCTTAGAATTCTTCCCTACCTTATTCCTGTGCTGAGATACAGGCTGCTCCAACCTGCTGTAAAATGCTTGATTTCGAGAGTGAGCGAAACTAATGAAAACATTGTTGGGGTAAAACCTAAAGGGAAAGACCTAGCACCAAATCCAATTTGCCATCTGATCTAACTTCTGGAGGCAGTCAAAATGAGCCTTAGAATTCTTCCCTACCTTATTCCTGTGCTGAGATACAGGCTGCTCCAACCTGCTGTAAAATGCTTGATTTCGAGAGTGAGCGAAACTAATGAAAACATTGTTGGGGTAAAACCTAAAGGGAAAGACCTAGCACCACATCCAATTTGCCATCTGATCTAACTTCTGGAGGCAGTCAAAATGATCCTTAGAATTCTTCCCTACCTTATTCCTGTGCTGAGATACAGGCTGCTCCAACCTGCTGTAAAATGCTTGATTTCGAGAGTGAGCGAAACTAATGAAAACATTGTTGGGGTAAAACCTAAAGGGAAAGACCTAGCACCAAATCCAATTTGCCATCTGATCTAACTTCTGGAGGCAGTCAAAATGAGCCTTAGAATTCTTCCCTACCTTATTCCTGTGCTGAGATACAGGCTGCTCCAACCTGCTGTAAAATGCTTGATTTCGAGAGTGAGCGAAACTAATGAAAACATTGTTGGGGTAAAACCTAAAGGGAAAGACCTAGCACCAAATCCAATTTGCCATCTGATCTAACTTCTGGAGGCAGTCAAAATGAGCCTTAGAATTCTTCCCTACCTTATTCCTGTGCTGAGATACAGGCTGCTCCAACCTGCTGTAAAATGCTTGATTTCGAGAGTGAGCGAAACTAATGAAAACATTGTTGGGGTAAAACCTAAAGGGAAAGACCTAGCACCAAATCCAATTTGCCATCTGATCTAACTTCTGGAGGCAGTCAAAATGATCCTTAGAATTCTTCCCTACCTTATTCCTGTGCTGAGATACAGGCTGCTCCAACCTGCTGTAAAATGCTTGATTTCGAGAGTGAGCGAAACTAATGAAAACATTGTTGGGGTAAAACCTAAAGGGAAAGACCTAGCACCAAATCCAATTTGCCATCTGATCTAACTTCTGGAGGCAGTCAAAATGATCCTTAGAATTCTTCCCCTACCTTATTCCTGTGCTGAGATACAGGCTGCTCCAACCTGCTGTAAAATGCTTGCTTTCGAGAGTGAGCGAAACTAATGAAAACATTGTTGGGGTAAAACCTAAAGGGAAAGACCTAGCACCAAATCCAATTTGCCATCTGATCTAACTTCTGGAGGCAGTCAAAATGAGCATTTGAATTCTTCCCTACCTTATTCCCTGTGCTGAGATACAGGCTGCTCCAACCTGCTGTAAAATGCTTGATTTCGAGAGTGAGCGAAACTAATGAAAACATTGTTGGGGTAAAACCTAAAGGGAAAGACCTAGCACCAAATCCAATTTGCCATCTGATCTAACTTCTGGAGGCAGTCAAAATGAGCATTTGAATTCTTCCCCTACCTTATTCCTGTGCTGAGATACAGGCTGCTCCAACCTGCTGTAAAATGCTTGATTTCGAGAGTGAGCGAAACTAATGAAAAACATTGTTGGGGTAAAACCTAAAGGGAAAGACCTAGCACCAAATCCAATTTGCCATCTGATCTAACTTCTGGAGGCAGTCAAAATGATCCTTAGAATTCTTCCCTACCTTATTCCTGTGCTGAGATACAGGCTGCTCCAACCTGCTGTAAAATGCTTGATTTCGAGAGTGAGCGAAACTAATGAAAACATTGTTGGGGTAAAACCTAAAGGGAAAGACCTAGCACCACATCCAATTTGCCATCTGATCTAACTTCTGGAGGCAGTCAAAATGATCCTTAGAATTCTTCCCTACCTTATTCCTGTGCTGAGATACAGGCTGCTCCAACCTGCTGTAAAAATGCTTGATTTCGAGAGTGAGCGAAACTAATGAAAACATTGTTGGGGTAAAACCTAAAGGGAAAGACCTAGCACCAAATCCAATTTGCCATCTGATCTAACTTCTGGAGGCAGTCAAAATGAGCCTTAGAATTCTTCCCTACCTTATTCCTGTGCTGAGATACAGCTGCTCCAACCTGCTGTAAAATGCTTGATTTCGAGAGTGAGCGAAAACTAATGAAAACATTGTTGGGGTAAAAACCTAAAGGGAAAGACCTAGCACCAAATCCAATTTGCCATCTGATCTAACTTCTGGAGGCAGTCAAAATGAGCCTTAGAATTCTTCCCTACCTTATTCCTGTGCTGAGATACAGGCTGCTCCAACCTGCTGTAAAATGCTTGATTTCGAGAGTGAGCGAAACTAATGAAAACATTGTTGGGGTAAAACCTAAAGGGAAAGACCTAGCACCAAATCCAATTTGCCATCTGATCTAACTTCTGGAGGCAGTCAAAATGATCCTTAGAATTCTTCCCTACCTTATTCCTGTGCTGAGATACAGGCTGCTCCAACCTGCTGTAAAATGCTTGATTTCGAGAGTGAGCGAAACTAATGAAAACATTGTTGGGGTAAAACCTAAAGGGAAAGACCTAGCACCAAATCCAATTTGCCATCTGATCTAACTTCTGGAGGCAGTCAAAATGATCCTTAGAATTCTTCCCTACCTTATTCCTGTGCTGAGATACAGGCTGCTCCAACCTGCTGTAAAATGCTTGCTTTCGAGAGTGAGCGAAACTAATGAAAACATTGTTGGGGTAAAACCTAAAGGGAAAGACCTAGCACCAAATCCAATTTGCCATCTGATCTAACTTCTGGAGGCAGTCAAAATGATCCTTAGAATTCTTCCCTACCTTATTCCTGTGCTGAGATACAGGCTGCTCCAACCTGCTGTAAAATGCTTGCTTTCGAGAGTGAGCGAAACTAATGAAAACATTGTTGGGGTAAAACCTAAAGGGAAAGACCTAGCACCAAATCCAATTTGCCATCTGATCTAACTTCTGGAGGCAGTCAAATGAGCATTTGAATTCTTCCCTACCTTATTCCTGTGCTGAGATACAGGCTGCTCCAACCTGCTGTAAAATGCTTGATTTCGAGAGTGAGCGAAACTAATGAAAACATTGTTGGGGTAAAACCTAAAGGGAAAGACCTAGCACCAAATCCAATTTGCCATCTGATCTAACTTCTGGAGGCAGTCAAAATGATCCTTAGAATTCTTCCCTACCTTATTCCTGTGCTGAGATACAGGCTGCTCCAACCTGCTGTAAAATGCTTGATTTCGAGAGTGAGCGAAACTAATGAAAACATTGTTGGGGTAAAACCTAAAGGGAAAGACCTAGCACCACATCCAATTTGCCATCTGATCTAACTTCTGGAGGCAGTCAAAATGATCCTTAGAATTCTTCCCTACCTTATTCCTGTGCTGAGATACAGGCTGCTCCAACCTGCTGTAAAATGCTTGATTTCGAGAGTGAGCGAAACTAATGAAAACATTGTTGGGGTAAAACCTAAAGGGAAAGACCTAGCACCAAATCCAATTTGCCATCTGATCTAACTTCTGGAGGCAGTCAAAATGAGCCTTAGAATTCTTCCCTACCTTATTCCTGTGCTGAGATACAGGCTGCTCCAACCTGCTGTAAAATGCTTGATTTCGAGAGTGAGCGAAACTAATGAAAACATTGTTGGGGTAAAACCTAAAGGGAAAGACCTAGCACCAAATCCAATTTGCCATCTGATCTAACTTCTGGAGGCAGTCAAAATGAGCCTTAGAATTCTTCCCTACCTTATTCCTGTGCTGAGATACAGGCTGCTCCAACCTGCTGTAAAATGCTTGATTTCGAGAGTGAGCGAAACTAATGAAAACATTGTTGGGGTAAAACCTAAAGGGAAAGACCTAGCACCAAATCCAATTTGCCATCTGATCTAACTTCTGGAGGCAGTCAAAATGATCCTTAGAATTCTTCCCTACCTTATTCCTGTGCTGAGATACAGGCTGCTCCAACCTGCTGTAAAATGCTTGATTTCGAGAGTGAGCGAAACTAATGAAAACATTGTTGGGGTAAAAACCTAAAGGGGAAAGACCTAGCACCAAATCCAATTTGCCATCTGATCTAACTTCTGGAGGCAGTCAAAATGATCCTTAGAATTCTTCCCTACCTTATTCCTGTGCTGAGATACAGGCTGCTCCAACCTGCTGTAAAATGCTTGCTTTCGAGAGTGAGCGAAACTAATGAAAAACATTGTTGGGGTAAAACCTAAAGGGAAAGACCTAGCACCAAATCCAATTTGCCATCTGATCTAACTTCTGGAGGCAGTCAAAATGATCCTTAGAATTCTTCCCTACCTTATTCCTGTGCTGAGATACAGGCTGCTCCAACCTGCTGTAAAATGCTTGATTTCGAGAGTGAGCGAAACTAATGAAAACATTGTTGGGGTAAAACCTAAAGGAAAGACCTAGCACCAAATCCAATTTGCCATCTGATCTAACTTCTGGAGGCAGTCAAAATGAGCATTTGAATTCTTCCCTACCTTATTCCTGTGCTGAGATACAGGCTGCTCCAACCTGCTGTAAAATGCTTGATTTCGAGAGTGAGCGAAACTAATGAAAACATTGTTGGGGTAAAACCTAAAGGAAAGACCTAGCACCAAATCCAATTTGCCATCTGATCTAACTTCTGGAGGCAGTCAAAATGATCCTTAGAATTCTTCCCTACCTTATTCCTGTGCTGAGATACAGGCTGCTCCAACCTGCTGTAAAATGCTTGATTTCGAGAGTGAGCGAAACTAATGAAAACATTGTTGGGGTAAAACCTAAAGGGAAAGACCTAGCACCAAATCCAATTTGCCATCTGATCTAACTTCTGGAGGCAGTCAAAATGAGCATTTGAATTCTTCCCTACCTTATTCCTGTGCTGAGATACAGGCTGCTCCAACCTGCTGTAAAATGCTTGATTTCGAGAGTGAGCGAAACTAATGAAAACATTGTTGGGGTAAAACCTAAAGGGAAAGACCTAGCACCAAATCCAATTTGCCATCTGATCTAACTTCTGGAGGCAGTCAAAATGATCCTTAGAATTCTTCCCTACCTTATTCCTGTGCTGAGATACAGGCTGCTCCAACCTGCTGTAAAATGCTTGATTTCGAGAGTGAGCGAAACTAATGAAAACATTGTTGGGGTAAAACCTAAAGGGAAAGACCTAGCACTAAATCCAATTTGCCATCTGATCTAACTTCTGGAGTCAGTCAAAATGAGCATTTGAATTCTTCCTACCTTATTCCTGTGCTGAGATACAGGCTGCTCCAACCTGCTGTAAAATGCTTGATTTCGAGAGTGAGCGAAACTAATGAAAACATTGTTGGGGTAAAACCTAAAGGGAAAGACCTAGCACCAAATCCAATTTGCCATCTGATCTAACTTCTGGAGGCAGTCAAAATGATCCTTAGAATTCTTCCCTACCTTATTCCTGTGCTGAGATACAGGCTGCTCCAACCTGCTGTAAAATGCTTGCTTTCGAGAGTGAGCGAAACTAATGAAAACATTGTTGGGGTAAAACCTAAAGGGAAAGACCTAGCACCAAATCCAATTTGCCATCTGATCTAACTTCTGGAGGCAGTCAAAATGATCCTTAGAATTCTTCCCTACCTTATTCCTGTGCTGAGATACAGGCTGCTCCAACCTGCTGTAAAATGCTTGATTTCGAGAGTGAGCGAAACTAATGAAAACATTGTTGGGGTAAAACCTAAAGGGAAAGACCTAGCACCAAATCCAATTTGCCATCTGATCTAACTTCTGGAGGCAGTCAAAATGATCCTTAGAATTCTTCCCTACCTTATTCCTGTGCTGAGATACAGGCTGCTCCAACCTGCTGTAAAATGCTTGATTTCGAGAGTGAGCGAAACTAATGAAAACATTGTTGGGGTAAAACCTAAAGGGAAAGACCTAGCACCAAATCCAATTTGCCATCTGATCTAACTTCTGGAGGCAGTCAAAATGAGCCTTAGAATTCTTCCCTACCTTATTCCTGTGCTGAGATACAGGCTGCTCCAACCTGCTGTAAAATGCTTGATTTCGAGAGTGAGCGAAACTAATGAAAACATTGTTGGGGTAAAACCTAAAGGGAAAGACCTAGCACCAAATCCAATTTGCCATCTGATCTAACTTCTGGAGGCAGTCAAAATGAGCCTTTGAATTCTTCCCTACCTTATTCCTGTGCTGAGATACAGGCTGCTCCAACCTGCTGTAAAAATGCTTGATTTCGAGAGTGAGCGAAACTAATGAAAACATTGTTGGGGGTAAAACCTAAAGGGAAAGACCTAGCACCAAATCCAATTTGCCATCTGATCTAACTTCTGGAGGCAGTCAAATGATCCTTAGAATTCTTCCCTACCTTATTCCTGTGCTGAGATACAGGCTGCTCCAACCTGCTGTAAAATGCTTGATTTCGAGAGTGAGCGAAACTAATGAAAACATTGTTGGGGGTAAAACCTAAAGGGAAAGACCTAGCACCAAATCCAATTTGCCATCTGATCTAACTTCTGGAGGCAGTCAAAATGAGCCTTAGAATTCTTCCCTACCTTATTCCTGTGCTGAGATACAGGCTGCTCCAACCTGCTGTAAAATGCTTGATTTCGAGAGTGAGCGAAACTAATGAAAACATTGTTGGGGTAAAACCTAAAGGGAAAGACCTAGCACCAAATCCAATTTGCCATCTGATCTAACTTCTGGAGGCAGTCAAAATGAGCCTTAGAATTCTTCCCTACCTTATTCCTGTGCTGAGATACAGGCTGCTCCAACCTGCTGTAAAATGCTTGATTTCGAGAGTGAGCGAAACTAATGAAAACATTGTTGGGGTAAAACCTAAAGGGAAAGACCTAGCACCAAATCCAATTTGCCATCTGATCTAACTTCTGGAGGCAGTCAAAATGAGCCTTTGAATTCTTCCCTACCTTATTCCTGTGCTGAGATACAGGCTGCTCCAACCTGCTGTAAAATGCTTGATTTCGAGAGTGAGCGAAACTAATGAAAACATTGTTGGGGGTAAAACCTAAAGGGAAAGACCTAGCACCACATCCAATTTGCCATCTGATCTAACTTCTGGAGGCAGTCAAAATGATCCTTAGAATTCTTCCCTACCTTATTCCTGTGCTGAGATACAGGCTGCTCCAACCTGCTGTAAAATGCTTGATTTCGAGAGTGAGCGAAACTAATGAAAACATTGTTGGGGTAAAACCTAAAGGGAAAGACCTAGCACCAAATCCAATTTGCCATCTGATCTAACTTCTGGAGGCAGTCAAAATGAGCCTTAGAATTCTTCCCTACCTTATTCCTGTGCTGAGATACAGGCTGCTCCAACCTGCTGTAAAATGCTTGATTTCGAGAGTGAGCGAAACTAATGAAAACATTGTTGGGGTAAAACCTAAAGGGAAAGACCTAGCACCAAATCCAATTTGCCATCTGATCTAACTTCTGGAGGCAGTCAAAATGAGCCTTAGAATTCTTCCCTACCTTATTCCTGTGCTGAGATACAGGCTGCTCCAACCTGCTGTAAAATGCTTGATTTCGAGAGTGAGCGAAACTAATGAAAACATTGTTGGGGTAAAACCTAAAGGGAAAGACCTAGCACCAAATCCAATTTGCCATCTGATCTAACTTCTGGAGGCAGTCAAAATGATCCTTAGAATTCTTCCCTACCTTATTCCTGTGCTGAGATACAGGCTGCTCCCAACCTGCTGTAAAATGCTTGATTTCGAGAGTGAGCGAAACTAATGAAAACATTGTTGGGGTAAAACCTAAAGGGAAAGACCTAGCACCAAATCCAATTTGCCATCTGATCTAACTTCTGGAGGCAGTCAAAATGATCCTTAGAATTCTTCCCTACCTTATTCCTGTGCTGAGATACAGGCTGCTCCAACCTGCTGTAAAATGCTTGCTTTCGAGAGTGAGCGAAACTAATGAAAACATTGTTGGGGTAAAACCTAAAGGGAAAGACCTAGCACCAAATCCAATTTGCCATCTGATCTAACTTCTGGAGGCAGTCAAAATGAGCATTTGAATTCTTCCCTACCTTATTCCCTGTGCTGAGATACAGGCTGCTCCAACCTGCTGTAAAATGCTTGATTTCGAGAGTGAGCGAAACTAATGAAAACATTGTTGGGGTAAAACCTAAAGGGAAAGACCTAGCACCAAATCCAATTTGCCATCTGATCTAACTTCTGGAGGCAGTCAAAATGATCCTTAGAATTCTTCCCTACCTTATTCCTGTGCTGAGATACAGGCTGCTCCAACCTGCTGTAAAATGCTTGATTTCGAGAGTGAGCGAAACTAATGAAAACATTGTTGGGGTAAAACCTAAAGGGAAAGACCTAGCACTAAATCCAATTTGCCATCTGATCTAACTTCTGGAGTCAGTCAAAATGAGCATTTGAATTCTTCCCTACCTTATTCCTGTGCTGAGATACAGGCTGCTCCAACCTGCTGTAAAATGCTTGATTTCGAGAGTGAGCGAAACTAATGAAAACATTGTTGGGGTAAAACCTAAAGGGAAAGACCTAGCACCAAATCCAATTTGCCATCTGATCTAACTTCTGGAGGCAGTCAAAATGATCCTTAGAATTCTTCCCTACCTTATTCCTGTGCTGAGATACAGGCTGCTCCAACCTGCTGTAAAATGCTTGCTTTCGAGAGTGAGCGAAACTAATGAAAACATTGTTGGGGTAAAACCTAAAGGGAAAGACCTAGCACCAAATCCAATTTGCCATCTGATCTAACTTCTGGAGGCAGTCAAAATGATCCTTAGAATTCTTCCCTACCTTATTCCTGTGCTGAGATACAGGCTGCTCCAACCTGCTGTAAAATGCTTGATTTCGAGAGTGAGCGAAACTAATGAAAACATTGTTGGGGTAAAACCTAAAGGGAAAGACCTAGCACCAAATCCAATTTGCCATCTGATCTAACTTCTGGAGGCAGTCAAAATGATCCTTAGAATTCTTCCCTACCTTATTCCTGTGCTGAGATACAGGCTGCTCCAACCTGCTGTAAAATGCTTGATTTCGAGAGTGAGCGAAACTAATGAAAACATTGTTGGGGTAAAACCTAAAGGGAAAGACCTAGCACCAAATCCAATTTGCCATCTGATCTAACTTCTGGAGGCAGTCAAAATGAGCCTTAGAATTCTTCCCTACCTTATTCCTGTGCTGAATAATACAGGCTGCTCCAACCTGCTGTAAAATGCTTGATTTCGAGAGTGAGCGAAACTAATGAAAACATTGTTGGGGTAAAACCTAAAGGGAAAGACCTAGCACCAAATCCAATTTGCCATCTGATCTAACTTCTGGAGGCAGTCAAAATGAGCCTTAGAATTCTTCCCTACCTTATTCCTGTGCTGAGATACAGGCTGCTCCAACCTGCTGTAAAATGCTTGATTTCGAGAGTGAGCGAAACTAATGAAAACATTGTTGGGGTAAAACCTAAAGGGAAAGACCTAGCACCAAATCCAATTTGCCATCTGATCTAACTTCTGGAGGCAGTCAAAATGAGCCTTAGAATTCTTCCCTACCTTATTCCTGTGCTGAGATACAGGCTGCTCCAACCTGCTGTAAAATGCTTGATTTCGAGAGTGAGCGAAACTAATGAAAACATTGTTGGGGTAAAACCTAAAGGGAAAGACCTAGCACCAAATCCAATTTGCCATCTGATCTAACTTCTGGAGGCAGTCAAAATGAGCCTTAGAATTCTTCCCTACCTTATTCCTGTGCTGAGATACAGGCTGCTCCAACCTGCTGTAAAATGCTTGATTTCGAGAGTGAGCGAAACTAATGAAAACATTGTTGGGGTAAAACCTAAAGGGAAAGACCTAGCACCAAATCCAATTTGCCATCTGATCTAACTTCTGGAGGCAGTCAAAATGAGCCTTAGAATTCTTCCCTACCTTATTCCTGTGCTGAGATACAGGCTGCTCCAACCTGCTGTAAAATGCTTGATTTCGAGAGTGAGCGAAACTAATGAAAACATTGTTGGGGTAAAACCTAAAGGGAAAGACCTAGCACCAAATCCAATTTGCCATCTGATCTAACTTCTGGAGGCAGTCAAAATGAGCCTTAGAATTCTTCCCTACCTTATTCCTGTGCTGAGATACAGGCTGCTGCAACCTGCTGTAAAATGCTTGATTTCGAGAGTGAGCGAAACTAATGAAAACATTGTTGGGGTAAAACCTAAAGGGAAAGACCTAGCAGCAAATCCAATTTGCCATCTGATCTAACTTCTGGAGGCAGTCAAAATGATCCTTAGAATTCTTCCCTACCTTATTCCTGTGCTGAGATACAGGCTGCTCCAACCTGCTGTAAAATGCTTGATTTCGAGAGTGAGCGAAACTAATGAAAACATTGTTGGGGTAAAACCTAAAGGGAAAGACCTAGCACCAAATCCAATTTGCCATCTGATCTAACTTCTGGAGGCAGTCAAAATGAGCATTTGAATTCTTCCCTACCTTATTCCTGTGCTGAGATACAGGCTGCTCCAACCTGCTGTAAAATGCTTGATTTCGAGAGTGAGCGAAACTAATGAAAACATTGTTGGGGTAAAACCTAAAGGGAAAGACCTAGCACCAAATCCAATTTGCCATCTGATCTAACTTCTGGAGGCAGTCAAAATGATCCTTAGAATTCTTCCCTACCTTATTCCTGTGCTGAGATACAGGCTGCTCCAACCTGCTGTAAAATGCTTGATTTCGAGAGTGAGCGAAACTAATGAAAACCCATTGTTGGGGTAAAACCTAAAGGGAAAGACCTAGCACTAAATCCAATTTGCCATCTGATCTAACTTCTGGAGTCAGTCAAAATGAGCATTTGAATTCTTCCCTACCTTATTCCTGTGCTGAGATACAGGCTGCTCCAACCTGCTGTAAAATGCTTGATTTCGAGAGTGAGCGAAACTAATGAAAACATTGTTGGGGTAAAACCTAAAGGGAAAGACCTAGCACCAAATCCAATTTGCCATCTGATCTAACTTCTGGAGGCAGTCAAAATGATCCTTAGAATTCTTCCCTACCTTATTCCTGTGCTGAGATACAGGCTGCTCCAACCTGCTGTAAAATGCTTGCTTTCGAGAGTGAGCGAAACTAATGAAAACATTGTTGGGGTAAAACCTAAAGGGAAAGACCTAGCACCAAATCCAATTTGCCATCTGATCTAACTTCTGGAGGCAGTCAAAATGATCCTTAGAATTCTTCCCTACCTTATTCCTGTGCTGAGATAACAGGCTGCTCCAACCTGCTGTAAAATGCTTGATTTCGAGAGTGAGCGAAACTAATGAAAACATTGTTGGGGTAAAACCTAAAGGGAAAGACCTAGCACCAAATCCAATTTGCCATCTGATCTAACTTCTGGAGGCAGTCAAAATGATCCTTAGAATTCTTCCCTACCTTATTCCTGTGCTGAGATACAGGCTGCTCCAACCTGCTGTAAAATGCTTGATTTCGAGAGTGAGCGAAACTAATGAAAACATTGTTGGGGTAAAACCTAAAGGGAAAGACCTAGCACCAAATCCAATTTGCCATCTGATCTAACTTCTGGAGGCAGTCAAAATGAGCCTTAGAATTCTTCCCTACCTTATTCCTGTGCTGAGATACAGGCTGCTCCAACCTGCTGTAAAATGCTTGATTTCGAGAGGTGAGCGAAACTAATGAAAACATTGTTGGGGTAAAACCTAAAGGGAAAGACCTAGCACCAAATCCAATTTGCCATCTGATCTAACTTCTGGAGGCAGTCAAAATGAGCCTTTGAATTCTTCCCTACCTTATTCCTGTGCTGAGATACAGGCTGCTCCAACCTTCTGTAAAATGCTTGATTTCGAGAGTGAGCGAAACTAATGAAAACATTGTTGGGGGTAAAACCTAAAGGGAAAGACCTAGCACCAAATCCAATTTGCCATCTGATCTAACTTCTGGAGGCAGTCAAAATGATCCTTAGGAATTCTTCCCTACCTTATTCCTGTGCTGAGATACAGGCTGCTCCAACCTGCTGTAAAATGCTTGATTTCGAGAGTGAGCGAAACTAATGAAAACATTGTTGGGGGTAAAACCTAAAGGGAAAGACCTAGCACCAAATCCAATTTGCCATCTGATCTAACTTCTGGAGGCAGTCAAAATGAGCCTTAGAATTCTTCCCTACCTTATTCCTGTGCTGAGATACAGGCTGCTCCAACCTGCTGTAAAATGCTTGATTTCGAGAGTGAGCGAAACTAATGAAAACATTGTTGGGGTAAAACCTAAAGGGAAAGACCTAGCACCAAATCCAATTTGCCATCTGATCTAACTTCTGGAGGCAGTCAAAATGAGCCTTAGAATTCTTCCCTACCTTATTCCTGTGCTGAGATACAGGCTGCTCCAACCTGCTGTAAAATGCTTGATTTCGAGAGTGAGCGAAACTAATGAAAACATTGTTGGGGTAAAACCTAAAGGGAAAGACCTAGCACCAAATCCAATTTGCCATCTGATCTAACTTCTGGAGGCAGTCAAAATGAGCCTTTGAATTCTTCCCTACCTTATTCCTGTGCTGAGATACAGGCTGCTCCAACCTGCTGTAAAATGCTTGATTTCGAGAGTGAGCGAAACTAATGAAAACATTGTTGGGGTAAAACCTAAAGGGAAAGACCTAGCACCAAATCCAATTTGCCATCTGATCTAACTTCTGGAGGCAGTCAAAATGAGCCTTAGAATTCTTCCCTACCTTATTCCTGTGCTGAGATACAGGCTGCTCCAACCTGCTGTAAAATGCTTGATTTCGAGAGTGAGCGAAACTAATGAAAACATTGTTGGGGTAAAACCTAAAGGGAAAGACCTAGCACCAAATCCAATTTGCCATCTGATCTAACTTCTGGAGGCAGTCAAAATGAGCATTTGAATTCTTCCCTACCTTATTCCTGTGCTGAGATACAGGCTGCTCCAACCTGCTGTAAAATTGCTTGATTTCGAGAGTGAGCGAAACTAATGAAAACATTGTTGGGGTAAAACCTAAAGGGAAAGACCTAGCACCAAATCCAATTTGCCATCTGATCTAACTTCTGGAGGCAGTCAAAATGATCCTTAGAATTCTTCCCTACCTTATTCCTGTGCTGAGATACAGGCTGCTCCAACCTGCTGTAAAATGCTTGATTTCGAGAGTGAGCGAAACTAATGAAAACATTGTTGGGGTAAAACCTAAAGGGAAAGACCTAGCACCAAATCCAATTTGCCATCTGATCTAACTTCTGGAGGCAGTCAAAATGAGCCTTAGAATTCTTCCCTACCTTATTCCTGTGCTGAGATACAGGCTGCTCCAACCTGCTGTAAAATGCTTGATTTCGAGAGTGAGCGAAACTAATGAAAACATTGTTGGGGTAAAACCTAAAGGGAAAGACCTAGCACCAAATCCAATTTGCCATCTGATCTAACTTCTGGAGGCAGTCAAAATGAGCCTTAGAATTCTTCCCTACCTTATTCCTGTGCTGAGATACAGGCTGCTTCCAACCTGCTGTAAAATGCTTGATTTCGAGAGTGAGCGAAACTAATGAAAACATTGTTGGGGTAAAACCTAAAGGGAAAGACCTAGCACCAAATCCAATTTGCCATCTGATCTAACTTCTGGAGGCAGTCAAAATGAGCCTTAGAATTCTTCCCTACCTTATTCCTGTGCTGAGATACAGGCTGCTCCAACCTGCTGTAAAATGCTTGATTTTCGAGAGTGAGCGAAACTAATGAAAACATTGTTGGGGTAAAACCTAAAGGGAAAGACCTAGCACCAAATCCAATTTGCCATCTGATCTAACTTCTGGAGGCAGTCAAAATGAGCCTTTGAATTCTTCCCTACCTTATTCCTGTGCTGAGATACAGGCTGCTCCAACCTGCTGTAAAATGCTTGATTTCGAGAGTGAGCGAAACTAATGAAAACATTGTTGGGGTAAAACCTAAAGGGAAAGACCTAGCACCAAATCCAATTTGCCATCTGATCTAACTTCTGGAGGCAGTCAAAATGAGCCTTAGAATTCTTCCCTACCTTATTCCTGTGCTGAGATACAGGCTGCTCCAACCTGCTGTAAAATGCTTGATTTCGAGAGTGAGCGAAACTAATGAAAACATTGTTGGGGTAAAACCTAAAGGGAAAGACCTAGCACCAAATCCAATTTGCCATCTGATCTAACTTCTGGAGGCAGTCAAAATGAGCATTTGAATTCTTCCCTACCTTATTCCTGTGCTGAGATACAGGCTGCTCCAACCTGCTGTAAAATGCTTGATTTCGAGAGTGAGCGAAACTAATGAAAACATTGTTGGGGTAAAACCTAAAGGGAAAGACCTAGCACCAAATCCAATTTGCCATCTGATATAACTTCTGGAGGCAGTCAAAATGAGCCTTAGAATTCTTCCCTACCTTATTCCTGTGCTGAGATACAGGCTGCTCCAACCTGCTGTAAAATGCTTGATTTCGAGAGTGAGCGAAACTAATGAAAACATTGTTGGGGTAAAACCTAAAGGGAAAGACCTAGCACCAAATCCAATTTGCCATCTGATCTAACTTCTGGAGGCAGTCAAAATGAGCCTTAGAATTCTTCCCTACCTTATTCCTGTGCTGAGATACAGGCTGCTCCAACCTGCTGTAAAATGCTTGATTTCGAGAGTGAGCGAAACTAATGAAAACATTGTTGGGGTAAAACCTAAAGGGAAAGACCTAGCACCAAATCCAATTTGCCATCTGATCTAACTTCTGGAGGCAGTCAAAATGAGCCTTAGAATTCTTCCCTACCTTATTCCTGTGCTGAGATACAGGCTGCTCCAACCTGCTGTAAAATGCTTGATTTCGAGAGTGAGCGAAACTAATGAAAACATTGTTGGGGTAAAACCTAAAGGGAAAGACCTAGCACCAAATCCAATTTGCCATCTGATCTAACTTCTGGAGGCAGTCAAAATGATCCTTAGAATTCTTCCCTACCTTATTCCTGTGCTGAGATACAGGCTGCTCCAACCTGCTGTAAAATGCTTGATTTCGAGAGTGAGCGAAACTAATGAAAACATTGTTGGGGTAAAACCTAAAGGGAAAGACCTAGCACCAAATCCAATTTGCCATCTGATCTAACTTCTGGAGGCAGTCAAAATGATCCTTAGAATTCTTCCCTACCTTATTCCTGTGCTGAGATACAGGCTGCTCCAACCTGCTGTAAAATGCTTGCTTTCGAGAGTGAGCGAAACTAATGAAAACATTGTTGGGGTAAAACCTAAAGGGAAAGACCTAGCACCAAATCCAATTTGCCATCTGATCTAACTTCTGGAGGCAGTCAAAATGATCCTTAGAATTCTTCCCTACCTTATTCCTGTGCTGAGATACAGGGCTGCTCCAACCTGCTGTAAAATGCTTGATTTCGAGAGTGAGCGAAACTAATGAAAACATTGTTGGGGTAAAACCTAAAGGGAAAGACCTAGCACCAAATCCAATTTGCCATCTGATCTAACTTCTGGAGGCAGTCAAAATGATCCTTAGAATTCTTCCCCTACCTTATTCCTGTGCTGAGATACAGGCTGCTCCAACCTGCTGTAAAATGCTTGATTTCGAGAGTGAGCGAAACTAATGAAAACATTGTTGGGGGTAAAACCTAAAGGGAAAGACCTAGCACCAAATCCAATTTGCCATCTGATCTAACTTCTGGAGGCAGTCAAAATGATCCTTAGAATTCTTCCCTACCTTATTCCTGTGCTGAGATACAGGCTGCTCCAACCTGCTGTAAAATGCTTGCTTTCGAGAGTGAGCGAAACTTGTTGGGGTAAAACCTAAAGGGAAAGACCTAGCACCAAATCCAATTTGCCATCTGATCTAACTTCTGGAGGCAGTCAAAATGAGCCTTAGAATTCTTCCCTACCTTATTCCTGTGCTGAGATACAGGCTGCTCCAACCTGCTGTAAAATGCTTGATTTCGAGAGTGAGCGAAACTAATGAAAACATTGTTGGGGTAAAACCTAAAGGGAAAGACCTAGCACCAAATCCAATTTGCCATCTGATCTAACTTCTGGAGGCAGTCAAAATGATCCTTAGAATTCTTCCCTACCTTATTCCTGTGCTGAGATACAGGCTGCTCCAACCTGCTGTAAAATGCTTGATTTCGAGAGTGAGCGAAACTAATGAAAACATTGTTGGGGTAAAACCTAAAGGGAAAGACCTAGCACCAAATCCAATTTGCCATCTGATCTAACTTCTGGAGGCAGTCAAAATGATCCTTAGAATTCTTCCCTACCTTATTCCTGTGCTGAGATACAGGCTGCTCCAACCTGCTGTAAAATGCTTGATTTCGAGAGTGAGCGAAACTAATGAAAACATTGTTGGGGTAAAACCTAAAGGGAAAGACCTAGCACCAAATCCAATTTGCCATCTGATCTAACTTCTGGAGGCAGTCAAAATGAGCCTTAGAATTCTTCCCTACCTTATTCCTGTGCTGAGATACAGGCTGCTCCAACCTGCTGTAAAATGCTTGCTTTCGAGAGTGAGCGAAACTAATGAAAACATTGTTGGGGTAAAACCTAAAGGGAAAGACCTAGCACCAAATCCAATTTGCCATCTGATCTAACTTCTGGAGGCAGTCAAAATGATCCTTAGAATTCTTCCCTACCTTATTCCTGTGCTGAGATACAGGCTGCTCCAACCTGCTGTAAAATGCTTGATTTCGAGAGTGAGCGAAACTAATGAAAACATTGTTGGGGTAAAACCTAAAGGGAAAGACCTAGCACCAAATCCAATTTGCCATCTGATCTAACTTCTGGAGGCAGTCAAAATGATCCTTAGAATTCTTCCCTACCTTATTCCTGTGCTGAGATACAGGCTGCTCCAACCTGCTGTAAAATGCTTGCTTTCGAGAGTGAGCGAAACTAATGAAAACATTGTTGGGGTAAAACCTAAAGGGAAAGACCTAGCACCAAATCCAATTTGCCATCTGATCTAACTTCTGGAGGCAGTCAAAATGATCCTTAGAATTCTTCCCTACCTTATTCCTGTGCTGAGATACAGGCTGCTCCAACCTGCTGTAAAATGCTTGATTTCGAGAGTGAGCGAAACTAATGAAAACATTGTTGGGGTAAAACCTAAAGGGAAAGACCTAGCACCAAATCCAATTTGCCATCTGATCTAACTTCTGGAGGCAGTCAAAATGATCCTTAGAATTCTTCCCTACCTTATTCCTGTGCTGAGATACAGGCTGCTCCAACCTGCTGTAAAATGCTTGATTTCGAGAGTGAGCGAAACTAATGAAAACATTGTTGGGGTAAAACCTAAAGGGAAAGACCTAGCACCAAATCCAATTTGCCATCTGATCTAACTTCTGGAGGCAGTCAAAATGAGCCTTAGAATTCTTCCCTACCTTATTCCTGTGCTGAGATACAGGCTGCTCCAACCTGCTGTAAAATGCTTGATTTCGAGAGTGAGCGAAACTAATGAAAACATTGTTGGGGTAAAACCTAAAGGGAAAGACCTAGCACCAAATCCAATTTGCCATCTGATCTAACTTCTGGAGGCAGTCAAAATGATCCTTAGAATTCTTCCCTACCTTATTCCTGTGCTGAGATACAGGCTGCTCCAACCTGCTGTAAAATGCTTGCTTTCGAGAGTGAGCGAAACTAATGAAAACATTGTTGGGGTAAAACCTAAAGGGAAAGACCTAGCACCAAATCCAATTTGCCATCTGATCTAACTTCTGGAGGCAGTCAAAATGATCCTTAGAATTCTTCCCTACCTTATTCCTGTGCTGAGATACAGGCTGCTCCAACCTGCTGTAAAATGCTTGATTTCGAGAGTGAGCGAAACTAATGAAAACATTGTTGGGGTAAAACCTAAAGGGAAAGACCTAGCACCAAATCCAATTTGCCATCTGATCTAACTTCTGGAGGCAGTCAAAATGATCCTTAGAATTCTTCCCTACCTTATTCCTGTGCTGAGATACAGGCTGCTCCAACCTGCTGTAAAATGCTTGATTTCGAGAGTGAGCGAAACTAATGAAAACATTGTTGGGGTAAAACCTAAAGGGAAAGACCTAGCACCAAATCCAATTTGCCATCTGATCTAACTTCTGGAGGCAGTCAAAATGATCCTTAGAATTCTTCCCTACCTTATTCCTGTGCTGAGATACAGGCTGCTCCAACCTGCTGTAAAATGCTTGATTTCGAGAGTGAGCGAAACTAATGAAAACATTGTTGGGGTAAAACCTAAAGGGAAAGACCTAGCACCAAATCCAATTTGCCATCTGATCTAACTTCTGGAGGCAGTCAAAATGAGCCTTAGAATTCTTCCCTACCTTATTCCTGTGCTGAGATACAGGCTGCTCCAACCTGCTGTAAAATGCTTGATTTCGAGAGTGAGCGAAACTAATGAAAACATTGTTGGGGTAAAACCTAAAAGGGAAAGACCTAGCACCAAATCCAATTTGCCATCTGATCTAACTTCTGGAGGCAGTCAAAATGATCCTTAGAATTCTTCCCTACCTTATTCCTGTGCTGAGATACAGGCTGCTCCAACCTGCTGTAAAATGCTTGATTTCGAGAGTGAGCGAAACTAATGAAAACATTGTTGGGGTAAAACCTAAAGGGAAAGACCTAGCACCAAATCCAATTTGCCATCTGATCTAACTTCTGGAGGCAGTCAAAATGAGCCTTAGAATTCTTCCCTACCTTATTCCTGTGCTGAGATACAGGCTGCTCCAACCTGCTGTAAAATGCTTGATTTCGAGAGTGAGCGAAACTAATGAAAACATTGTTGGGGTAAAACCTAAAGGGAAAGACCTAGCACCAAATCCAATTTGCCATCTGATCTAACTTCTGGAGGCAGTCAAAATGAGCCTTAGAATTCTTCCCTACCTTATTCCTGTGCTGAGATACAGGCTGCTCCAACCTGCTGTAAAATGCTTGATTTCGAGAGTGAGCGAAACTAATGAAAACATTGTTGGGGTAAAACCTAAAGGGAAAGACCTAGCACCAAATCCAATTTGCCATCTGATCTAACTTCTGGAGGTAGTCAAAATGATCCTTAGAATTCTTCCCTACCTTATTCCTGTGCTGAGATACAGGCTGCTCCAACCTGCTGTAAAATGCTTGATTTCGAGAGTGAGCGAAACTAATGAAAACATTGTTGGGGTAAAACCTAAAGGGAAAGACCTAGCACCAAATCCAATTTGCCATCTGATCTAACTTCTGGAGGCAGTCAAAATGAGCCTTAGAATTCTTCCCTACCTTATTCCTGTGCTGAGATACAGGCTGCTCCAACCTGCTGTAAAATGCTTGATTTCGAGAGTGAGCGAAACTAATGAAAACATTGTTGGGGTAAAACCTAAAGGGAAAGACCTAGCACCAAATCCAATTTGCCATCTGATCTAACTTCTGGAGGCAGTCAAAATGATCCTTAGAATTCTTCCCTACCTTATTCCTGTGCTGAGATACAGGCTGCTCCAACCTGCTGTAAAATGCTTGATTTCGAGAGTGAGCGAAACTAATGAAAACATTGTTGGGGTAAAACCTAAAGGGAAAGACCTAGCACCAAATCCAATTTGCCATCTGATCTAACTTCTGGAGGCAGTCAAAATGATCCTTAGAATTCTTCCCTACCTTATTCCTGTGCTGAGATACAGGCTGCTCCAACCTGCTGTAAAATGCTTGATTTCGAGAGTGAGCGAAACTAATGAAAACATTGTTGGGGTAAAACCTAAAGGGAAAGACCTAGCACCAAATCCAATTTGCCATCTGATCTAACTTCTGGAGGCAGTCAAAATGATCCTTAGAATTCTTCCCTACCTTATTCCTGTGCTGAGATACAGGCTGCTCCAACCTGCTGTAAAATGCTTGATTTCGAGAGTGAGCGAAACTAATGAAAACATTGTTGGGGTAAAACCTAAAGGGAAAGACCTAGCACCAAATCCAATTTGCCATCTGATCTAACTTCTGGAGGCAGTCAAAATGAGCCTTAGAATTCATCCCTACCTTATTCCTGTGCTGAGATACAGGCTGCTCCAACCTGCTGTAAAATGCTTGATTTCGAGAGTGAGCGAAACTAATGAAAACATTGTTGGGGTAAAACCTAAAGGGAAAGACCTAGCACCAAATCCAATTTGCCATCTGATCTAACTTCTGGAGGCAGTCAAAATGAGCCTTAGAATTCTTCCCTACCTTATTCTTGTGCTGAGATACAGGCTGCTCCAACCTGCTGTAAAATGCTTGATTTCGAGAGTGAGTGAAACTAATGAAAACATTGTTGGGGTAAAACCTAAAGGGAAAGACCTAGCACCAAATCCAATTTGCCATCTGATCTAACTTCTGGAGGCAGTCAAAATGAGCCTTAGAATTCTTCCCTACCTTATTCCTGTGCTGAGATACAGGCTGCTCCAACCTGCTGTAAAATGCTTGATTTCGAGAGTGAGCGAAACTAATGAAAACATTGTTGGGGTAAAACTGAAAGGGAAAGACCTAGCACCAAATCCAATTTGCCATCTGATCTAACTTCTGGAGGCAGTCAAAATGATCCTTAGAATTCTTCCCTACCTTATTCCTGTGCTGAGATACAGGCTGCTCCAACCTGCTGTAAAATGCTTGATTTCGAGAGTGAGCGAAACTAATGAAAACATTGTTGGGGTAAAACCTAAAGGGAAAGACCTAGCACCAAATCCAATTTGCCATCTGATCTAACTTCTGGAGGCAGTCAAAATGAGCCTTAGAATTCTTCCCTACCTTATTCCTGTGCTGAGATACAGGCTGCTCCAACCTGCTGTAAAATGCTTGATTTCGAGAGTGAGCGAAACTAATGAAAACATTGTTGGGGTAAAACCTAAAGGGAAAGACCTAGCACCAAATCCAATTTGCCATCTGATCTAACTTCTGGAGGCAGTCAAAATGAGCCTTAGAATTCTTCCCTACCTTATTCCTGTGCTGAGATACAGGCTGCTCCAACCTGCTGTAAAATGCTTGATTTCGAGAGTGAGCGAAACTAATGAAAACATTGTTGGGGTAAAACCTAAAGGGAAAGACCTAGCACCAAATCCAATTTGCCATCTGATCTAACTTCTGGAGGCAGTCAAAATGAGCCTTAGAATTCTTCCCTACCTTATTCCTGTGCTGAGATACAGGCTGCTCCAACCTGCTGTAAAATGCTTGATTTCGAGAGTGAGCGAAACTAATGAAAACATTGTTGGGGTAAAACCTAAAGGGAAAGACCTAGCACCAAATCCAATTTGCCATCTGATCTAACTTCTGGAGGCAGTCAAAATGATCCTTAGAATTCTTCCCCTACCTTATTCCTGTGCTGAGATACAGGCTGCTCCAACCTGCTGTAAAATGCTTGATTTCGAGAGTGAGCGAAACTAATGAAAACATTGTTGGGGTAAAACCTAAAGGGAAAGACCTAGCACCAAATCCAATTTGCCATCTGATCTAACTTCTGGAGGCAGTCAAAATGATCCTTAGAATTCTTCCCTACCTTATTCCTGTGCTGAGATACAGGCTGCTCCAACCTGCTGTAAAATGCTTGATTTCGAGAGTGAGCGAAACTAATGAAAACATTGTTGGGGTAAAACCTAAAGGGAAAGACCTAGCACCAAATCCAATTTGCCATCTGATCTAACTTCTGGAGGCAGTCAAAATGATCCTTAGAATTCTTCCCTACCTTATTCCTGTGCTGAGATACAGGCTGCTCCAACCTGCTGTAAAATGCTTGATTTCGAGAGTGAGCGAAACTAATGAAAACATTGTTGGGGTAAAACCTAAAGGGAAAGACCTAGCACCAAATCCAATTTGCCATCTGATCTAACTTCTGGAGGCAGTCAAAATGATCCTTAGAATTCTTCCCTACCTTATTCCTGTGCTGAGATACAGGCTGCTCCAACCTGCTGTAAAATGCTTGATTTCGAGAGTGAGCGAAACTAATGAAAACATTGTTGGGGTAAAACCTAAAGGGAAAGACCTAGCACCAAATCCAATTTGCCATCTGATCTAACTTCTGGAGGCAGTCAAAATGAGCCTTAGAATTCTTCCCTACCTTATTCCTGTGCTGAGATACAGGCTGCTCCAACCTGCTGTAAAATGCTTGATTTCGAGAGTGAGCGAAACTAATGAAAACATTGTTGGGGTAAAACCTAAAGGGAAAGACCTAGCACCAAATCCAATTTGCCATCTGATCTAACTTCTGGAGGCAGTCAAAATGAGCATTTGAATTCTTCCCTACCTTATTCCTGTGCTGAGATACAGGCTGCTCCAACCTGCTGTAAAATGCTTGATTTCAAGAGTGAGCGAAACTAATGAAAACATTGTTGGGGTAAAACCTAAAGGGAAAGACCTAGCACCAAATCCAATTTGCCATCTGATCTAACTTCTGGAGGCAGTCAAAATGATCCTTAGAATTCTTCCCTACCTTATTCCTGTGCTGAGATACAGGCTGCTCCAACCTGCTGTAAAATGCTTGATTTCGAGAGTGAGCGAAACTAATGAAAACATTGTTGGGGTAAAACCTAAAGGGAAAGACCTAGCACCAAATCCAATTTGCCATCTGATCTAACTTCTGGAGGCAGTCAAAATGATCCTTAGAATTCTTCCCTACCTTATTCCTGTGCTGAGATACAGGCTGCTCCAACCTGCTGTAAAATGCTTGATTTCGAGAGTGAGCGAAACTAATGAAAACATTGTTGGGGTAAAACCTAAAGGGAAAGACCTAGCACCAAATCCAATTTGCCATCTGATATAACTTCTGGAGGCAGTCAAAATGAGCCTTAGAATTCTTCCCTACCTTATTCCTGTGCTGAGATACAGGCTGCTCCAACCTGCTGTAAAATGCTTGATTTCGAGAGTGAGCGAAACTAATGAAAACATTGTTGGGGTAAAACCTAAAGGGAAAGACCTAGCACCAAATCCAATTTGCCATCTGATCTAACTTCTGGAGGCAGTCAAAATGATCGTAAGAATTCTTCCCTACCTTATTCCTGTGCTGAGATACAGGCTGCTCCAACCTGCTGTAAAATGCTTGATTTCGAGAGTGAGCGAAACTAATGAAAACATTGTTGGGGTAAAACCTAAAGGGAAAGACCTAGCACCAAATCCAATTTGCCATCTGATCTAACTTCTGGAGGCAGTCAAAATGAGCCTTAGAATTCTTCCCTACCTTATTCCTGTGCTGAGATACAGGCTGCTCCAACCTGCTGTAAAATGCTTGATTTCGAGAGTGAGCGAAACTAATGAAAACATTGTTGGGGTAAAACCTAAAGGGAAAGACCTAGCACCAAATCCAATTTGCCATCTGATCTAACTTCTGGAGGCAGTCAAAATGAGCCTTAGAATTCTTCCCTACCTTATTCCTGTGCTGAGATACAGGCTGCTCCAACCTGCTGTAAAATGCTTGATTTCGAGAGTGAGCGAAACTAATGAAAACATTGTTGGGGTAAAACCTAAAGGGAAAGACCTAGCACCAAATCCAATTTGCCATCTGATCTAACTTCTGGAGGCAGTCAAAATGATCCTTAGAATTCTTCCCTACCTTATTCCTGTGCTGAGATACAGGCTGCTCCAACCTGCTGTAAAATGCTTGATTTCGAGAGTGAGCGAAACTAATGAAAACATTGTTGGGGTAAAACCTAAAGGGAAAGACCTAGCACCAAATCCAATTTGCCATCTGATCTAACTTCTGGAGGCAGTCAAAATGATCCTTAGAATTCTTCCCTACCTTATTCCTGTGCTGAGATACAGGCTGCTCCAACCTGCTGTAAAATGCTTGATTTCGAGAGTGAGCGAAACTAATGAAAACATTGTTGGGGTAAAACCTAAAGGGAAAGACCTAGCACCAAATCCAATTTGCCATCTGATCTAACTTCTGGAGGCAGTCAAAATGAGCCTTAGAATTCTTCCCTACCTTATTCCTGTGCTGAGATACAGGCTGCTCCAACCTGCTGTAAAATGCTTGATTTCGAGAGTGAGCGAAACTAATGAAAACATTGTTGGGGTAAAACCTAAAGGGAAAGACCTAGCACCAAATCCAATTTGCCATCTGATCTAACTTCTGGAGGCAGTCAAAATGAGCCTTAGAATTCTTCCCTACCTTATTCCTGTGCTGAGATACAGGCTGCTCCAACCTGCTGTAAAATGCTTGATTTCGAGAGTGAGCGAAACTAATGAAAACATTGTTGGGGTAAAACCTAAAGGGAAAGACCTAGCACCAAATCCAATTTGCCATCTGATCTAACTTCTGGAGGCAGTCAAAATGATCGTAAGAATTCTTCCCTACCTTATTCCTGTGCTGAGATACAGGCTGCTCCAACCTGCTGTAAAATGCTTGATTTCGAGAGTGAGCGAAACTAATGAAAACATTGTTGGGGTAAAACCTAAAGGGAAAGACCTAGCACCAAATCCAATTTGCCATCTGATCTAACTTCTGGAGGCAGTCAAAATGAGCCTTAGAATTCTTCCCTACCTTATTCCTGTGCTGAGATACAGGCTGCTCCAACCTGCTGTAAAATGCTTGATTTCGAGAGTGAGCGAAACTAATGAAAACATTGTTGGGGTAAAACCTAAAGGGAAAGACCTAGCACCAAATCCAATTTGCCATCTGATCTAACTTCTGGAGGCAGTCAAAATGATCCTTAGAATTCTTCCCTACCTTATTCCTGTGCTGAGATACAGGCTGCTCCAACCTGCTGTAAAATGCTTGATTTCGAGAGTGAGCGAAACTAATGAAAACATTGTTGGGGTAAAACCTAAAGGGAAAGACCTAGCACCAAATCCAATTTGCCATCTGATCTAACTTCTGGAGGCAGTCAAAATGATCCTTAGAATTCTTCCCTACCTTATTCCTGTGCTGAGATACAGGCTGCTCCAACCTGCTGTAAAATGCTTGATTTCGAGAGTGAGCGAAACTAATGAAAACATTGTTGGGGTAAAACCTAAAGGAAAGACCTAGCACCAAATCCAATTTGCCATCTGATCTAACTTCTGGAGGCAGTCAAAATGATCCTTAGAATTCTTCCCTACCTTATTCCTGTGCTGAGATACAGGCTGCTCCAACCTGCTGTAAAATGCTTGATTTCGAGAGTGAGCGAAACTAATGAAAACATTGTTGGGGTAAAACCTAAAGGGAAAGACCTAGCACCAAATCCAATTTGCCATCTGATCTAACTTCTGGAGGCAGTCAAAATGAGCCTTAGAATTCTTCCCTACCTTATTCCTGTGCTGAGATACAGGCTGCTCCAACCTGCTGTAAAATGCTTGATTTCGAGAGTGAGCGAAACTAATGAAAACATTGTTGGGGTAAAACCTAAAGGGAAAGACCTAGCACCAAATCCAATTTGCCATCTGATCTAACTTCTGGAGGCAGTCAAAATGAGCCTTAGAATTCTTCCCTACCTTATTCCTGTGCTGAGATACAGGCTGCTCCAACCTGCTGTAAAATGCTTGATTTCGAGAGTGAGCGAAACTAATGAAAACATTGTTGGGGTAAAACCGAAAGGGAAAGACCTAGCACCAAATCCAATTTGCCATCTGATCTAACTTCTGGAGGCAGTCAAAATGAGCCTTAGAATTCTTCCCTACCTTATTCCTGTGCTGAGATACAGGCTGCTCCAACCTGCTGTAAAATGCTTGATTTCGAGAGTGAGCGAAACTAATGAAAACATTGTTGGGGTAAAACCTAAAGGGAAAGACCTAGCACCAAATCCAATTTGCCATCTGATCTAACTTCTGGAGGCAGTCAAAATGATCCTTAGAATTCTTCCCTACCTTATTCCTGTGCTGAGATACAGGCTGCTCCAACCTGCTGTAAAATGCTTGATTTCGAGAGTGAGCGAAACTAATGAAAACATTGTTGGGGTAAAACCTAAAGGGAAAGACCTAGCACCAAATCCAATTTGCCATCTGATCTAACTTCTGGAGGCAGTCAAAATGATCCTTAGAATTCTTCCCTACCTTATTCCTGTGCTGAGATACAGGCTGCTCCAACCTGCTGTAAAATGCTTGATTTCGAGAGTGAGCGAAACTAATGAAAACATTGTTGGGGTAAAACCTAAAGGGAAAGACCTAGCACCAAATCCAATTTGCCATCTGATCTAACTTCTGGAGGCAGTCAAAATGAGCCTTTGAATTCTTCCCTACCTTATTCCTGTGCTGAGATACAGGCTGCTCCAACCTGCTGTAAAATGCTTGATTTCGAGAGTGAGCGAAACTAATGAAAACATTGTTGGGGTAAAACCTAAAGGGAAAGACCTAGCACCAAATCCAATTTGCCATCTGATCTAACTTCTGGAGGCAGTCAAAATGAGCCTTAGAATTCTTCCCTACCTTATTCCTGTGCTGAGATACAGGCTGCTCCAACCTGCTGTAAAATGCTTGATTTCGAGAGTGAGCGAAACTAATGAAAACATTGTTGGGGTAAAACCTAAAGGGAAAGACCTAGCACCAAATCCAATTTGCCATCTGATCTAACTTCTGGAGGCAGTCAAAATGAGCCTTAGAATTCTTCCCTACCTTATTCCTGTGCTGAGATACAGGCTGCTCCAACCTGCTGTAAAATGCTTGATTTCGAGAGTGAGCGAAACTAATGAAAACATTGTTGGGGTAAAACCGAAAGGGAAAGACCTAGCACCAAATCCAATTTGCCATCTGATCTAACTTCTGGAGGCAGTCAAAATGATCCTTAGAATTCTTCCCTACCTTATTCCTGTGCTGAGATACAGGCTGCTCCAACCTGCTGTAAAATGCTTGATTTCGAGAGTGAGCGAAACTAATGAAAACATTGTTGGGGTAAAACCTAAAGGGAAAGACCTAGCACCAAATCCAATTTGCCATCTGATCTAACTTCTGGAGGCAGTCAAAATGATCCTTAGAATTCTTCCCTACCTTATTCCTGTGCTGAGATACAGGCTGCTCCAACCTGCTGTAAAATGCTTGATTTCGAGAGTGAGCGAAACTAATGAAAACATTGTTGGGGTAAAACCTAAAGGGAAAGACCTAGCACCAAATCCAATTTGCCATCTGATCTAACTTCTGGAGGCAGTCAAAATGATCCTTAGAATTC
>NW_027144741.1:0-33117 GCF_026170545.1 Melanerpes formicivorus | reverse complement strand
TGACTGCCTCCAGAAGTTAGATCAGATGGCAAATTGGATTTGGTGCTAGGTCTTTCCCTTTAGGTTTTACCCCAACAATGTTTTCATTAGTTTCGCTCACTCTCGAAATCAAGCATTTTACAGCAGGTTGGAGCAGCCTGTATCTCAGCACAGGAATAAGGTAGGGAAGAATTCTAAGGATCATTTTGACTGCCTCCAGAAGTTAGATCAGATGGCAAATTGGATTTGATTGCTAGGTCTTTCCCTTTAGGTTTTACCCCAACAATGTTTTCATTAGTTTCGCTCACTCTCGAAATCAAGCATTTTACAGCAGGTTGGAGCAGCCTGTATCTCAGCACAGGAATAAGGTAGGGAAGAATTCTAAGGATCATTTTGACTGCCTCCAGAAGTTAGATCAGATGGCAAATTGGATTTGGTGCTAGGTCTTTCCCTTTAGGTTTTACCCCAACAATGTTTTCATTAGTTTCGCTCACTCTCGAAATCAAGCATTTTACAGCAGGTTGGAGCAGCCTGTATCTCAGCACAGGAATAAGGTAGGGAAGAATTCTAAGGATCATTTTGACTGCCTCCAGAAGTTAGATCAGATGGCAAATTGGATTTGGTGCTAGGTCTTTCCCTTTAGGTTTTACCCCAACAATGTTTTCATTAGTTTCGCTCACTCTCGAAATCAAGCATTTTACAGCAGGTTGGAGCAGCCTGTATCTCAGCACAGGAATAAGGTAGGGAAGAATTCTAAGGATCATTTTGACTGCCTCCAGAAGTTAGATCAGATGGCAAATTGGATTTGGTGCTAGGTCTTTCCCTTTAGGTTTTACCCCAACAATGTTTTCATTAGTTTCGCTCACTCTCGAAATCAAGCATTTTACAGCAGGTTGGAGCAGCCTGTATCTCAGCACAGGAATAAGGTAGGGAAGAATTCTAAGGATCATTTTGACTGCCTCCAGAAGTTAGATCAGATGGCAAATTGGATTTGGTGCTAGGTCTTTCCCTTTAGGTTTTACCCCAACAATGTTTTCATTAGTTTCGCTCACTCTCGAAATCAAGCATTTTACAGCAGGTTGGAGCAGCCTGTATCTCAGCACAGGAATAAGGTAGGGAAGAATTCTAAGGATCATTTTGACTGCCTCCAGAAGTTAGATCAGATGGCAAATTGGATTTGGTGCTAGGTCTTTCCCTTTAGGTTTTACCCCAACAATGTTTTCATTAGTTTCGCTCACTCTCGAAATCAAGCATTTTACAGCAGGTTGGAGCAGCCTGTATCTCAGCACAGGAATAAGGTAGGGAAGAATTCTAAGGATCATTTTGACTGCCTCCAGAAGTTAGATCAGATGGCAAATTGGATTTGGTGCTAGGTCTTTCCCTTTAGGTTTTACCCCAACAATGTTTTCATTAGTTTCGCTCACTCTCGAAATCAAGCATTTTACAGCAGGTTGGAGCAGCCTGTATCTCAGCACAGGAATAAGGTAGGGAAGAATTCTAAGGATCATTTTGACTGCCTCCAGAAGTTAGATCAGATGGCAAATTGGATTTGGTGCTAGGTCTTTCCCTTTAGGTTTTACCCCAACAATGTTTTCATTAGTTTCGCTCACTCTCGAAATCAAGCATTTTACAGCAGGTTGGAGCAGCCTGTATCTCAGCACAGGAATAAGGTAGGGAAGAATTCTAAGGATCATTTTGACTGCCTCCAGAAGTTAGATCAGATGGCAAATTGGATTTGGTGCTAGGTCTTTCCCTTTAGGTTTTACCCCAACAATGTTTTCATTAGTTTCGCTCACTCTCGAAATCAAGCATTTTACAGCAGGTTGGAGCAGCCTGTATCTCAGCACAGGAATAAGGTAGGGAAGAATTCAAATACTCATTTTGACTGCCTCCAGAAGTTAGATCAGATGGCAAATTGGATTTGGTGCTAGGTCTTTCCCTTTAGGTTTTACCCCAACAATGTTTTCATTAGTTTCGCTCACTCTCGAAATCAAGCATTTTACAGCAGGTTGGAGCAGCCTGTATCTCAGCACAGGAATAAGGTAGGGAAGAATTCTAAGGATCATTTTGACTGCCTCCAGAAGTTAGATCAGATGGCAAATTGGATTTGGTGCTAGGTCTTTCCCTTTAGGTTTTACCCCAACAATGTTTTCATTAGTTTCGCTCACTCTCGAAATCAAGCATTTTACAGCAGGTTGGAGCAGCCTGTATCTCAGCACAGGAATAAGGTAGGGAAGAATTCTAAGGATCATTTTGACTGCCTCCAGAAGTTAGATCAGATGGCAAATTGGATTTGGTGCTAGGTCTTTCCCTTTAGGTTTTACCCCAACAATGTTTTCATTAGTTTCGCTCACTCTCGAAATCAAGCATTTTACAGCAGGTTGGAGCAGCCTGTATCTCAGCACAGGAATAAGGTAGGGAAGAATTCTAAGGATCATTTTGACTGCCTCCAGAAGTTAGATCAGATGGCCAATGCAATTTGGTGCTAGGCCTTTCCCTTTAGGTTTTACCCCAACAATGTTTTCATTAGTTTCGCTCACTCTCGAAATCAAGCATTTTACAGCAGGTTGGAGCAGCCTGTATCTCAGCACAGGAATAAGGTAGGGAAGAATTCTAAGGATCATTTTGACTGCCTCCAGAAGTTAGATCAGATGGCAAATTGGATTTGGTGCTAGGTCTTTCCCTTTAGGTTTTACCCCAACAATGTTTTCATTAGTTTCGCTCACTCTCGAAATCAAGCATTTTACAGCAGGTTGGAGCAGCCTGTATCTCAGCACAGGAATAAGGAAGGGAAGAATTCTAAGGATCATTTTGACTGCCTCCAGAAGTTAGATCAGATGGCAAATTGGATTTGGTGCTAGGTCTTTCCCTTTAGGTTTTACCCCAACAATGTTTTCATTAGTTTCGCTCACTCTCGAAATCAAGCATTTTACAGCAGGTTGGAGCAGCCTGTATCTCAGCACAGGAATAAGGTAGGGAAGAATTCTAAGGATCATTTTGACTGCCTCCAGAAGTTAGATCAGATGGCCAATGCGATTTGGTGCTAGGCTTTTCCCTTTAGGTTTTACCCCAACAATGTTTTCATTAGTTTCGCTCACTCTCGAAATCAAGCATTTTACAGCAGGTTGGAGCAGCCTGTATCTCAGCACAGGAATAAGGTAGGGAAGAATTCTAAGGATCATTTTGACTGCCTCCAGAAGTTAGATCAGATGGCAAATTGGATTTGGTGCTAGGTCTTTCCCTTTAGGTTTTACCCCAACAATGTTTTCATTAGTTTCGCTCACTCTCGAAATCAAGCATTTTACAGCAGGTTGGAGCAGCCTGTATCTCAGCACAGGAATAAGGAAGGGAAGAATTCTAAGGATCATTTTGACTGCCTCCAGAAGTTAGATCAGATGGCAAATTGGATTTGGTGCCAGGTCTTTCCCTTTAGGTTTTACCCCAACAATGTTTTCATTAGTTTCGCTCACTCTCGAAATCAAGCATTTTACAGCAGGTTGGAGCAGCCTGTATCTCAGCACAGGAATAAGGTAGGGAAGAATTCTAAGGATCATTTTGACTGCCTCCAGAAGTTAGATCAGATGGCAAATTGGATTTGGTGCTAGGTCTTTCCCTTTAGGTTTTACCCCAACAATGTTTTCATTAGTTTCGCTCACTCTCGAAATCAAGCATTTTACAGCAGGTTGGAGCAGCCTGTATCTCAGCACAGGAATAAGGTAGGGAAGAATTCTAAGGATCATTTTGACTGCCTCCAGAAGTTAGATCAGATGGCAAATTGGATTTGGTGCTAGGTCTTTCCCTTTAGGTTTTACCCCAACAATGTTTTCATTAGTTTCGCTCACTCTCGAAATCAAGCATTTTACAGCAGGTTGAAGCAGCCTGTATCTCAGCACAGGAATAAGGTAGGGAAGAATTCTAAGGATCATTTTGACTGCCTCCAGAAGTTAGATCAGATGGCAAATTGGATTTGGTGCTAGGTCTTTCCCTTTAGGTTTTACCCCAACAATGTTTTCATTAGTTTCGCTCACTCTCGAAATCAAGCATTTTACAGCAGGTTGGAGCAGCCTGTATCTCAGCACAGGAATAAGGTAGGGAAGAATTCTAAGGATCATTTTGACTGCCTCCAGAAGTTAGATCAGATGGCAAATTGGATTTGGTGCTAGGTCTTTCCCTTTAGGTTTTACCCCAACAATGTTTTCATTAGTTTCGCTCACTCTCGAAATCAAGCATTTTACAGCAGGTTGGAGCAGCCTGTATCTCAGCACAGGAATAAGGTAGGGAAGAATTCTAAGGATCATTTTGACTGCCTCCAGAAGTTAGATCAGATGGCAAATTGGATTTGGTGCTAGGTCTTTCCCTTTAGGTTTTACCCCAACAATGTTTTCATTAGTTTCGCTCACTCTCGAAATCAAGCATTTTACAGCAGGTTGGAGCAGCCTGTATCTCAGCACAGGAATAAGGTAGGGAAGAATTCTAAGGATCATTTTGACTGCCTCCAGAAGTTAGATCAGATGGCAAATTGGATTTGGTGCTAGGTCTTTCCCTTTAGGTTTTACCCCAACAATGTTTTCATTAGTTTCGCTCACTCTCGAAATCAAGCATTTTACAGCAGGTTGGAGCAGCCTGTATCTCAGCACAGGAATAAGGTAGGGAAGAATTCAAATACTCATTTTGACTGCCTCCAGAAGTTAGATCAGATGGCAAATTGGATTTGGTGCTAGGTCTTTCCCTTTAGGTTTTACCCCAACAATGTTTTCATTAGTTTCGCTCACTCTCGAAATCAAGCATTTTACAGCAGGTTGGAGCAGCCTGTATCTCAGCACAGGAATAAGGTAGGGAAGAATTCTAAGGATCATTTTGACTGCCTCCAGAAGTTAGATCAGATGGCAAATTGGATTTGGTGCTAGGTCTTTCCCTTTAGGTTTTACCCCAACAATGTTTTCATTAGTTTCGCTCACTCTCGAAATCAAGCATTTTACAGCAGGTTGGAGCAGCCTGTATCTCAGCACAGGAATAAGGTAGGGAAGAATTCTAAGGATCATTTTGACTGCCTCCAGAAGTTAGATCAGATGGCAAATTGGATTTGGTGCTAGGTCTTTCCCTTTAGGTTTTACCCCAACAATGTTTTCATTAGTTTCGCTCACTCTCGAAATCAAGCATTTTACAGCAGGTTGGAGCAGCCTGTATCTCAGCACAGGAATAAGGTAGGGAAGAATTCTAAGGATCATTTTGACTGCCTCCAGAAGTTAGATCAGATGGCAAATTGGATTTGGTGCTAGGTCTTTCCCTTTAGGTTTTACCCCAACAATGTTTTCATTAGTTTCGCTCACTCTCGAAATCAAGCATTTTACAGCAGGTTGGAGCAGCCTGTATCTCAGCACAGGAATAAGGTAGGGAAGAATTCTAAGGATCATTTTGACTGCCTCCAGAAGTTAGATCAGATGGCAAATTGGATTTGGTGCTAGGTCTTTCCCTTTAGGTTTTACCCCAACAATGTTTTCATTAGTTTCGCTCACTCTCGAAATCAAGCATTTTACAGCAGGTTGGAGCAGCCTGTATCTCAGCACAGGAATAAGGTAGGGAAGAATTCTAAGGATCATTTTGACTGCCTCCAGAAGTTAGATCAGATGGCAAATTGGATTTGGTGCTAGGTCTTTCCCTTTAGGTTTTACCCCAACAATGTTTTCATTAGTTTCGCTCACTCTCGAAATCAAGCATTTTACAGCAGGTTGGAGCAGCCTGTATCTCAGCACAGGAATAAGGTAGGGAAGAATTCTAAGGATCATTTTGACTGCCTCCAGAAGTTAGATCAGATGGCAAATTGGATTTGGTGCTAGGTCTTTCCCTTTAGGTTTTACCCCAACAATGTTTTCATTAGTTTCGCTCACTCTCGAAATCAAGCATTTTACAGCAGGTTGGAGCAGCCTGTATCTCAGCACAGGAATAAGGTAGGGAAGAATTCAAATACTCATTTTGACTGCCTCCAGAAGTTAGATCAGATGGCAAATTGGATTTGGTGCTAGGTCTTTCCCTTTAGGTTTTACCCCAACAATGTTTTCATTAGTTTCGCTCACTCTCGAAATCAAGCATTTTACAGCAGGTTGGAGCAGCCTGTATCTCAGCACAGGAATAAGGTAGGGAAGAATTCTAAGGATCATTTTGACTGCCTCCAGAAGTTAGATCAGATGGCAAATTGGATTTGGTGCTAGGTCTTTCCCTTTAGGTTTTACCCCAACAATGTTTTCATTAGTTTCGCTCACTCTCGAAATCAAGCATTTTACAGCAGGTTGGAGCAGCCTGTATCTCAGCACAGGAATAAGGTAGGGAAGAATTCTAAGGATCATTTTGACTGCCTCCAGAAGTTAGATCAGATGGCAAATTGGATTTGGTGCTAGGTCTTTCCCTTTAGGTTTTACCCCAACAATGTTTTCATTAGTTTCGCTCACTCTCGAAATCAAGCATTTTACAGCAGGTTGGAGCAGCCTGTATCTCAGCACAGGAATAAGGTAGGGAAGAATTCTAAGGATCATTTTGACTGCCTCCAGAAGTTAGATCAGATGGCCAATGCAATTTGGTGCTAGGCCTTTCCCTTTAGGTTTTACCCCAACAATGTTTTCATTAGTTTCGCTCACTCTCGAAATCAAGCATTTTACAGCAGGTTGGAGCAGCCTGTATCTCAGCACAGGAATAAGGTAGGGAAGAATTCTAAGGATCATTTTGACTGCCTCCAGAAGTTAGATCAGATGGCAAATTGGATTTGGTGCTAGGTCTTTCCCTTTAGGTTTTACCCCAACAATGTTTTCATTAGTTTCGCTCACTCTCGAAATCAAGCATTTTACAGCAGGTTGGAGCAGCCTGTATCTCAGCACAGGAATAAGGAAGGGAAGAATTCTAAGGATCATTTTGACTGCCTCCAGAAGTTAGATCAGATGGCAAATTGGATTTGGTGCTAGGTCTTTCCCTTTAGGTTTTACCCCAACAATGTTTTCATTAGTTTCGCTCACTCTCGAAATCAAGCATTTTACAGCAGGTTGGAGCAGCCTGTATCTCAGCACAGGAATAAGGTAGGGAAGAATTCTAAGGATCATTTTGACTGCCTCCAGAAGTTAGATCAGATGGCCAATGCGATTTGGTGCTAGGCTTTTCCCTTTAGGTTTTACCCCAACAATGTTTTCATTAGTTTCGCTCACTCTCGAAATCAAGCATTTTACAGCAGGTTGGAGCAGCCTGTATCTCAGCACAGGAATAAGGTAGGGAAGAATTCTAAGGATCATTTTGACTGCCTCCAGAAGTTAGATCAGATGGCAAATTGGATTTGGTGCTAGGTCTTTCCCTTTAGGTTTTACCCCAACAATGTTTTCATTAGTTTCGCTCACTCTCGAAATCAAGCATTTTACAGCAGGTTGGAGCAGCCTGTATCTCAGCACAGGAATAAGGAAGGGAAGAATTCTAAGGATCATTTTGACTGCCTCCAGAAGTTAGATCAGATGGCAAATTGGATTTGGTGCCAGGTCTTTCCCTTTAGGTTTTACCCCAACAATGTTTTCATTAGTTTCGCTCACTCTCGAAATCAAGCATTTTACAGCAGGTTGGAGCAGCCTGTATCTCAGCACAGGAATAAGGTAGGGAAGAATTCTAAGGATCATTTTGACTGCCTCCAGAAGTTAGATCAGATGGCAAATTGGATTTGGTGCTAGGTCTTTCCCTTTAGGTTTTACCCCAACAATGTTTTCATTAGTTTCGCTCACTCTCGAAATCAAGCATTTTACAGCAGGTTGGAGCAGCCTGTATCTCAGCACAGGAATAAGGTAGGGAAGAATTCTAAGGATCATTTTGACTGCCTCCAGAAGTTAGATCAGATGGCAAATTGGATTTGGTGCTAGGTCTTTCCCTTTAGGTTTTACCCCAACAATGTTTTCATTAGTTTCGCTCACTCTCGAAATCAAGCATTTTACAGCAGGTTGGAGCAGCCTGTATCTCAGCACAGGAATAAGGTAGGGAAGAATTCTAAGGATCATTTTGACTGCCTCCAGAAGTTAGATCAGATGGCAAATTGGATTTGGTGCTAGGTCTTTCCCTTTAGGTTTTACCCCAACAATGTTTTCATTAGTTTCGCTCACTCTCGAAATCAAGCATTTTACAGCAGGTTGGAGCAGCCTGTATCTCAGCACAGGAATAAGGTAGGGAAGAATTCTAAGGATCATTTTGACTGCCTCCAGAAGTTAGATCAGATGGCAAATTGGATTTGGTGCTAGGTCTTTCCCTTTAGGTTTTACCCCAACAATGTTTTCATTAGTTTCGCTCACTCTCGAAATCAAGCATTTTACAGCAGGTTGGAGCAGCCTGTATCTCAGCACAGGAATAAGGTAGGGAAGAATTCTAAGGATCATTTTGACTGCCTCCAGAAGTTAGATCAGATGGCAAATTGGATTTGGTGCTAGGTCTTTCCCTTTAGGTTTTACCCCAACAATGTTTTCATTAGTTTCGCTCACTCTCGAAATCAAGCATTTTACAGCAGGTTGGAGCAGCCTGTATCTCAGCACAGGAATAAGGTAGGGAAGAATTCTAAGGATCATTTTGACTGCCTCCAGAAGTTAGATCAGATGGCAAATTGGATTTGGTGCTAGGTCTTTCCCTTTAGGTTTTACCCCAACAATGTTTTCATTAGTTTCGCTCACTCTCGAAATCAAGCATTTTACAGCAGGTTGGAGCAGCCTGTATCTCAGCACAGGAATAAGGTAGGGAAGAATTCAAATACTCATTTTGACTGCCTCCAGAAGTTAGATCAGATGGCAAATTGGATTTGGTGCTAGGTCTTTCCCTTTAGGTTTTACCCCAACAATGTTTTCATTAGTTTCGCTCACTCTCGAAATCAAGCATTTTACAGCAGGTTGGAGCAGCCTGTATCTCAGCACAGGAATAAGGTAGGGAAGAATTCTAAGGATCATTTTGACTGCCTCCAGAAGTTAGATCAGATGGCAAATTGGATTTGGTGCTAGGTCTTTCCCTTTAGGTTTTACCCCAACAATGTTTTCATTAGTTTCGCTCACTCTCGAAATCAAGCATTTTACAGCAGGTTGGAGCAGCCTGTATCTCAGCACAGGAATAAGGTAGGGAAGAATTCTAAGGATCATTTTGACTGCCTCCAGAAGTTAGATCAGATTGCCAATGCAATTTGGTGCTAGGCCTTTCCCTTTAGGTTTTACCCCAACAATGTTTTCATTAGTTTCGCTCACTCTCGAAATCAAGCATTTTACAGCAGGTTGGAGCAGCCTGTATCTCAGCACAGGAATAAGGTAGGGAAGAATTCTAAGGATCATTTTGACTGCCTCCAGAAGTTAGATCAGATGGCAAATTGGATTTGGTGCTAGGTCTTTCCCTTTAGGTTTTACCCCAACAATGTTTTCATTAGTTTCGCTCACTCTCGAAATCAAGCATTTTACAGCAGGTTGGAGCAGCCTGTATCTCAGCACAGGAATAAGGAAGGGAAGAATTCTAAGGATCATTTTGACTGCCTCCAGAAGTTAGATCAGATGGCAAATTGGATTTGGTGCTAGGTCTTTCCCTTTAGGTTTTACCCCAACAATGTTTTCATTAGTTTCGCTCACTCTCGAAATCAAGCATTTTACAGCAGGTTGGAGCAGCCTGTATCTCAGCACAGGAATAAGGTAGGGAAGAATTCTAAGGATCATTTTGACTGCCTCCAGAAGTTAGATCAGATGGCCAATGCGATTTGGTGCTAGGCTTTTCCCTTTAGGTTTTACCCCAACAATGTTTTCATTAGTTTCGCTCACTCTCGAAATCAAGCATTTTACAGCAGGTTGGAGCAGCCTGTATCTCAGCACAGGAATAAGGTAGGGAAGAATTCTAAGGATCATTTTGACTGCCTCCAGAAGTTAGATCAGATGGCAAATTGGATTTGGTGCTAGGTCTTTCCCTTTAGGTTTTACCCCAACAATGTTTTCATTAGTTTCGCTCACTCTCGAAATCAAGCATTTTACAGCAGGTTGGAGCAGCCTGTATCTCAGCACAGGAATAAGGTAGGGAAGAATTCTAAGGATCATTTTGACTGCCTCCAGAAGTTAGATCAGATGGCAAATTGGATTTGGTGCTAGGTCTTTCCCTTTAGGTTTTACCCCAACAATGTTTTCATTAGTTTCGCTCACTCTCGAAATCAAGCATTTTACAGCAGGTTGGAGCAGCCTGTATCTCAGCACAGGAATAAGGTAGGGAAGAATTCTAAGGATCATTTTGACTGCCTCCAGAAGTTAGATCAGATGGCAAATTGGATTTGGTGCTAGGTCTTTCCCTTTAGGTTTTACCCCAACAATGTTTTCATTAGTTTCGCTCACTCTCGAAATCAAGCATTTTACAGCAGGTTGGAGCAGCCTGTATCTCAGCACAGGAATAAGGTAGGGAAGAATTCTAAGGATCATTTTGACTGCCTCCAGAAGTTAGATCAGATGGCAAATTGGATTTGGTGCTAGGTCTTTCCCTTTAGGTTTTACCCCAACAATGTTTTCATTAGTTTCGCTCACTCTCGAAATCAAGCATTTTACAGCAGGTTGGAGCAGCCTGTATCTCAGCACAGGAATAAGGTAGGGAAGAATTCTAAGGATCATTTTGACTGCCTCCAGAAGTTAGATCAGATGGCAAATTGGATTTGGTGCTAGGTCTTTCCCTTTAGGTTTTACCCCAACAATGTTTTCATTAGTTTCGCTCACTCTCGAAATCAAGCATTTTACAGCAGGTTGAAGCAGCCTGTATCTCAGCACAGGAATAAGGTAGGGAAGAATTCTAAGGATCATTTTGACTGCCTCCAGAACTTAGATCAGATGGCAAATTGGATTTGGTGCTAGGTCTTTCCCTTTAGGTTTTACCCCAACAATGTTTTCATTAGTTTCGCTCACTCTCGAAATCAAGCATTTTACAGCAGGTTGGAGCAGCCTGTATCTCAGCACAGGAATAAGGTAGGGAAGAATTCTAAGGATCATTTTGACTGCCTCCAGAAGTTAGATCAGATGGCAAATTGGATTTGGTGCTAGGTCTTTCCCTTTAGGTTTTACCCCAACAATGTTTTCATTAGTTTCGCTCACTCTCGAAATCAAGCATTTTACAGCAGGTTGGAGCAGCCTGTATCTCAGCACAGGAATAAGGTAGGGAAGAATTCTAAGGATCATTTTGACTGCCTCCAGAAGTTAGATCAGATGGCAAATTGGATTTGGTGCTAGGTCTTTCCCTTTAGGTTTTACCCCAACAATGTTTTCATTAGTTTCGCTCACTCTCGAAATCAAGCATTTTACAGCAGGTTGGAGCAGCCTGTATCTCAGCACAGGAATAAGGTAGGGAAGAATTCTAAGGATCATTTTGACTGCCTCCAGAAGTTAGATCAGATGGCAAATTGGATTTGGTGCTAGGTCTTTCCCTTTAGGTTTTACCCCAACAATGTTTTCATTAGTTTCGCTCACTCTCGAAATCAAGCATTTTACAGCAGGTTGGAGCAGCCTGTATCTCAGCACAGGAATAAGGTAGGGAAGAATTCTAAGGATCATTTTGACTGCCTCCAGAAGTTAGATCAGATGGCAAATTGGATTTGGTGCTAGGTCTTTCCCTTTAGGTTTTACCCCAACAATGTTTTCATTAGTTTCGCTCACTCTCGAAATCAAGCATTTTACAGCAGGTTGGAGCAGCCTGTATCTCAGCACAGGAATAAGGTAGGGAAGAATTCTAAGGATCATTTTGACTGCCTCCAGAAGTTAGATCAGATGGCAAATTGGATTTGGTGCTAGGTCTTTCCCTTTAGGTTTTACCCCAACAATGTTTTCATTAGTTTCGCTCACTCTCGAAATCAAGCATTTTACAGCAGGTTGGAGCAGCCTGTATCTCAGCACAGGAATAAGGTAGGGAAGAATTCTAAGGATCATTTTGACTGCCTCCAGAAGTTAGATCAGATAGCAAATTGGATTTGGTGCTAGGTCTTTCCCTTTAGGTTTTACCCCAACAATGTTTTCATTAGTTTCGCTCACTCTCGAAATCAAGCATTTTACAGCAGGTTGGAGCAGCCTGTATCTCAGCACAGGAATAAGGTAGGGAAGAATTCTAAGGATCATTTTGACTGCCTCCAGAAGTTAGATCAGATGGCAAATTGGATTTGGTGCTAGGTCTTTCCCTTTAGGTTTTACCCCAACAATGTTTTCATTAGTTTCGCTCACTCTCGAAATCAAGCATTTTACAGCAGGTTGGAGCAGCCTGTATCTCAGCACAGGAATAAGGTAGGGAAGAATTCTAAGGATCATTTTGACTGCCTCCAGAAGTTAGATCAGATGGCAAATTGGATTTGGTGCTAGGTCTTTCCCTTTAGGTTTTACCCCAACAATGTTTTCATTAGTTTCGCTCACTCTCGAAATCGAGCATTTTACAGCAGGTTGGAGAAGCCTGTATCTCAGCACAGGAATAGGGAAGGGAAGAATTCTAAGGATCATTTTGACTGCCTCCAGAAGTTAGATCAGATGGCCAATGGAATTTGGTGCTAGGTCTTTCCCTTTAGGTTTTACCCCAACAATGTTTTCATTAGTTTCGCTCACTCTCTAAATCAAGCATTTTACAGCAGGTTGGAGCAGCCTGTATCTCAGCACAGGAATAAGGTAGGGAAGAATTCTAAGGATCATTTTGACTGCCTCCAGAAGTTAGATCAGATGGCCAATGCGATTTGGTGCTAGGCCTTTCCCTTTAGGTTTTACCCCAACAATGTTTTCATTAGTTTCGCTCACTCTCGAAATCAAGCATTTTACAGCAGGTTGGAGCAGCCTGTATCTCAGCACAGGAATAAGGTAGGGAAGAATTCTAAGGATCATTTTGACTGCCTCCAGAAGTTCGATCAGATGGCAAATTGGATTTGGTGCTAGGTCTTTCCCTTTAGGTTTTACCCCAACAATGTTTTCATTAGTTTCGCTCACTCTCGAAATCAAGCATTTTACAGCAGGTTGGAGCAGCCTGTATCTCAGCACAGGAATAAGGTAGGGAAGAATTCTAAGGATCATTTTGACTGCCTCCAGAAGTTAGATCAGATGGCAAATTGGATTTGGTGCTAGGTCTTTCCCTTTAGGTTTTACCCCAACAATGTTTTCATTAGTTTCGCTCACTCTCGAAATCGAGCATTTTACAGCAGGTTGGAGCAGCCTGTATCTCAGCACAGGAATAAGGTAGGGAAGAATTCTAAGGATCATTTTGACTGCCTCCAGAAGTTAGATCAGATGGCAAATTGGATTTGGTGCTAGGTCTTTCCCTTTAGGTTTTACCCCAACAATGTTTTCATTAGTTTCGCTCACTCTCGAAATCAAGCATTTTACAGCAGGTTGGAGCAGCCTGTATCTCAGCACAGGAATAAGGTAGGGAAGAATTCTAAGGATCATTTTGACTGCCTCCAGAAGTTAGATCAGATGGCAAATTGGATTTGGTGCTAGGTCTTTCCCTTTAGGTTTTACCCCAACAATGTTTTCATTAGTTTCGCTCACTCTCGAAATCAAGCATTTTACAGCAGGTTGGAGCAGCCTGTATCTCAGCACAGGAATAAGGTAGGGAAGAATTCTAAGGATCATTTTGACTGCCTCCAGAAGTTAGATCAGATGGCAAATTGGATTTGGTGCTAGGTCTTTCCCTTTAGGTTTTACCCCAACAATGTTTTCATTAGTTTCGCTCACTCTCGAAATCGAGCATTTTACAGCAGGTTGGAGCAGCCTGTATCTCAGCACAGGAATAAGGTAGGGAAGAATTCTAAGGATCATTTTGACTGCCTCCAGAAGTTAGATCAGATGGCAAATTGGATTTGGTGCTAGGTCTTTCCCTTTAGGTTTTACCCCAACAATGTTTTCATTAGTTTCGCTCACTCTCGAAATCGAGCATTTTACAGCAGGTTGGAACAGCCTGTATCTCAGCACAGGAATAAGGTAGGGAAGAATTCTAAGGATCATTTTGACTGCCTCCAGAAGTTAGATCAGATGGCAAATTGGATTTGGTGCTAGGTCTTTCCCTTTAGGTTTTACCCCAACAATGTTTTCATTAGTTTCGCTCACTCTCGAAATCAAGCATTTTACAGCAGGTTGGAGCAGCCTGTATCTCAGCACAGGAATAAGGTAGGGAAGAATTCTAAGGATCATTTTGACTGCCTCCAGAAGTTAGATCCGATGGCAAATTGGATTTGGTGCTAGGTCTTTCCCTTTAGGTTTTACCCCAACAATGTTTTCATTAGTTTCGCTCACTCTCGAAATCAAGCATTTTACAGCAGGTTGGAGCAGCCTGTATCTCAGCACAGGAATAAGGTAGGGAAGAATTCTAAGGATCATTTTGACTGCCTCCAGAAGTTAGATCAGATGGCAAATTGGATTTGGTGCTAGGTCTTTCCCTTTAGGTTTTACCCCAACAATGTTTTCATTAGTTTCGATCACTCTCGAAATCGAGCATTTTACAGCAGGTTGGAGCAGCCTGTATCTCAGCACAGGAATAAGGTAGGGAAGAATTCTAAGGATCATTTTGACTGCCTCCAGAAGTTAGATCAGATGGCAAATTGGATTTGGTGCTAGGTCTTTCCCTTTAGGTTTTACCCCAACAATGTTTTCATTAGTTTCGCTCACTCTCGAAATCGAGCATTTTACAGCAGGTTGGAACAGCCTGTATCTCAGCACAGGAATAAGGTAGGGAAGAATTCTAAGGATCATTTTGACTGCCTCCAGAAGTTAGATCAGATGGCAAATTGGATTTGGTGCTAGGTCTTTCCCTTTAGGTTTTACCCCAACAATGTTTTCATTAGTTTCGCTCACTCTCGAAATCAAGCATTTTACAGCAGGTTGGAGCAGCCTGTATCTCAGCACAGGAATAAGGTAGGGAAGAATTCTAAGGATCATTTTGACTGCCTCCAGAAGTTAGATCAGATGGCAAATTGGATTTGGTGCTAGGTCTTTCCCTTTAGGTTTTACCCCAACAATGTTTTCATTAGTTTCGCTCACTCTCGAAATCAAGCATTTTACAGCAGGTTGGAGCAGCCTGTATCTCAGCACAGGAATAAGGTAGGGAAGAATTCTAAGGATCATTTTGACTGCCTCCAGAAGTTAGATCAGATGGCAAATTGGATTTGGTGCTAGGTCTTTCCCTTTAGGTTTTACCCCAACAATGTTTTCATTAGTTTCGCTCACTCTCGAAATCGAGCATTTTACAGCAGGTTGGAGCAGCCTGTATCTCAGCACAGGAATAAGGTAGGGAAGAATTCTAAGGATCATTTTGACTGCCTCCAGAAGTTAGATCAGATGGCAAATTGGATTTGGTGCTAGGTCTTTCCCTTTAGGTTTTACCCCAACAATGTTTTCATTAGTTTCGCTCACTCTCGAAATCCAGCATTTTACAGCAGGTTGGAACAGCCTGTATCTCAGCACAGGAATAAGGTAGGGAAGAATTCTAAGGATCATTTTGACTGCCTCCAGAAGTTAGATCAGATGGCAAATTGGATTTGGTGCTAGGTCTTTCCCTTTAGGTTTTACCCCAACAATGTTTTCATTAGTTTCGCTCACTCTCGAAATCAAGCATTTTACAGCAGGTTGGAGCAGCCTGTATCTCAGCACAGGAATAAGGTAGGGAAGAATTCTAAGGATCATTTTGACTGCCTCCAGAAGTTAGATCAGATGGCAAATTGGATTTGGTGCTAGGTCTTTCCCTTTAGGTTTTACCCCAACAATGTTTTCATTAGTTTCGCTCACTCTCGAAATCAAGCATTTTACAGCAGGTTGGAGCAGCCTGTATCTCAGCACAGGAATAAGGTAGGGAAGAATTCTAAGGATCATTTTGACTGCCTCCAGAAGTTAGATCAGATGGCAAATTGGATTTGGTGCTAGGTCTTTCCCTTTAGGTTTTACCCCAACAATGTTTTCATTAGTTTCGCTCACTCTCGAAATCAAGCATTTTACAGCAGGTTGGAGCAGCCTGTATCTCAGCACAGGAATAAGGAAGGGAAGAATTCTAAGGATCATTTTGACTGCCTCCAGAAGTTAGATCAGATGGCAAATTGGATTTGGTGCTAGGTCTTTCCCTTTAGGTTTTACCCCAACAATGTTTTCATTAGTTTCGCTCACTCTCGAAATCAAGCATTTTACAGCAGGTTGGAGCAGCCTGTATCTCAGCACAGGAATAAGGTAGGGAAGAATTCTAAGGATCATTTTGACTGCCTCCAGAAGTTAGATCAGATGGCAAATTGGATTTGGTGCTAGGTCTTTCCCTTTAGGTTTTACCCCAACAATGTTTTCATTAGTTTCGCTCACTCTCGAAATCAAGCATTTTACAGCAGGTTGGAGCAGCCTGTATCTCAGCACAGGAATAAGGTAGGGAAGAATTCTAAGGATCATTTTGACTGCCTCCAGAAGTTAGATCAGATGGCAAATTGGATTTGGTGCTAGGTCTTTCCCTTTAGGTTTTACCCCAACAATGTTTTCATTAGTTTCGCTCACTCTCGAAATCGAGCATTTTACAGCAGGTTGGAGCAGCCTGTATCTCAGCACAGGAATAAGGTAGGGAAGAATTCTAAGGATCATTTTGACTGCCTCCAGAAGTTAGATCAGATGGCAAATTGGATTTGGTGCTAGGTCTTTCCCTTTAGGTTTTACCCCAACAATGTTTTCATTAGTTTCGCTCACTCTCGAAATCAAGCATTTTACAGCAGGTTGGAACAGCCTGTATCTCAGCACAGGAATAAGGTAGGGAAGAATTCTAAGGATCATTTTGACTGCCTCCAGAAGTTAGATCAGATGGCAAATTGGATTTGGTGCTAGGTCTTTCCCTTTAGGTTTTACCCCAACAATGTTTTCATTAGTTTCGCTCACTCTCGAAATCAAGCATTTTACAGCAGGTTGGAGCAGCCTGTATCTCAGCACAGGAATAAGGTAGGGAAGAATTCTAAGGATCATTTTGACTGCCTCCAGAAGTTAGATCAGATGGCAAATTGGATTTGGTGCTAGGTCTTTCCCTTTAGGTTTTACCCCAACAATGTTTTCATTAGTTTCGCTCACTCTCGAAATCAAGCATTTTACAGCAGGTTGGAGCAGCCTGTATCTCAGCACAGGAATAAGGTAGGGAAGAATTCTAAGGATCATTTTGACTGCCTCCAGAAGTTAGATCAGATGGCAAATTGGATTTGGTGGTAGGTCTTTCCCTTTAGGTTTTACCCCAACAATGTTTTCATTAGTTTCGCTCACTCTCGAAATCAAGCATTTTACAGCAGGTTGGAGCAGCCTGTATCTCAGCACAGGAATAAGGAAGGGAAGAATTCTAAGGATCATTTTGACTGCCTCCAGAAGTTAGATCAGATGGCAAATTGGATTTGGTGCTAGGTCTTTCCCTTTAGGTTTTACCCCAACAATGTTTTCATTAGTTTCGCTCACTCTCGAAATCAAGCATTTTACAGCAGGTTGGAGCAGCCTGTATCTCAGCACAGGAATAAGGTAGGGAAGAATTCTAAGGATCATTTTGACTGCCTCCAGAAGTTAGATCAGATGGCAAATTGGATTTGGTGCTAGGTCTTTCCCTTTAGGTTTTACCCCAACAATGTTTTCATTAGTTTCGCTCACTCTCGAAATCAAGCATTTTACAGCAGGTTGGAGCAGCCTGTATCTCAGCACAGGAATAAGGTAGGGAAGAATTCTAAGGATCATTTTGACTGCCTCCAGAAGTTAGATCAGATGGCAAATTGGATTTGGTGCTAGGTCTTTCCCTTTAGGTTTTACCCCAACAATGTTTTCATTAGTTTCGCTCACTCTCGAAATCGAGCATTTTACAGCAGGTTGGAGCAGCCTGTATCTCAGCACAGGAATAAGGTAGGGAAGAATTCTAAGGATCATTTTGACTGCCTCCAGAAGTTAGATCAGATGGCAAATTGGATTTGGTGCTAGGTCTTTCCCTTTAGGTTTTACCCCAACAATGTTTTCATTAGTTTCGCTCACTCTCGAAATCAAGCATTTTACAGCAGGTTGGAGCAGCCTGTATCTCAGCACAGGAATAAGGTAGGGAAGAATTCTAAGGATCATTTTGACTGCCTCCAGAAGTTAGATCAGATGGCAAATTGGATTTGGTGCTAGGTCTTTCCCTTTAGGTTTTACCCCAACAATGTTTTCATTAGTTTCGCTCACTCTCGAAATCAAGCATTTTACAGCAGGTTGGAGCAGCCTGTATCTCAGCACAGGAATAAGGTAGGGAAGAATTCTAAGGATCATTTTGACTGCCTCCAGAAGTTAGATCAGATGGCAAATTGGATTTGGTGCTAGGTCTTTCCCTTTAGGTTTTACCCCAACAATGTTTTCATTAGTTTCGCTCACTCTCGAAATCGAGCATTTTACAGCAGGTTGGAGCAGCCTGTATCTCAGCACAGGAATAAGGCAGGGAAGAATTCTAAGGATCATTTTGACTGCCTCCAGAAGTTAGATCAGATGGCAAATTGGATTTGGTGCTAGGTCTTTCCCTTTAGGTTTTACCCCAACAATGTTTTCATTAGTTTCGCTCACTCTCGAAATCAAGCATTTTACAGCAGGTTGGAACAGCCTGTATCTCAGCACAGGAATAAGGTAGGGAAGAATTCTAAGGATCATTTTGACTGCCTCCAGAAGTTAGATCAGATGGCAAATTGGATTTGGTGCTAGGTCTTTCCCTTTAGGTTTTACCCCAACAATGTTTTCATTAGTTTCGCTCACTCTCGAAATCAAGCATTTTACAGCAGGTTGGAGCAGCCTGTATCTCAGCACAGGAATAAGGTAGGGAAGAATTCTAAGGATCATTTTGACTGCCTCCAGAAGTTAGATCAGATGGCAAATTGGATTTGGTGCTAGGTCTTTCCCTTTAGGTTTTACCCCAACAATGTTTTCATTAGTTTCGCTCACTCTCGAAATCAAGCATTTTACAGCAGGTTGGAGCAGCCTGTATCTCAGCACAGGAATAAGGTAGGGAAGAATTCTAAGGATCATTTTGACTGCCTCCAGAAGTTAGATCAGATGGCAAATTGGATTTGGTGCTAGGTCTTTCCCTTTAGGTTTTACCCCAACAATGTTTTCATTAGTTTCGCTCACTCTCGAAATCGAGCATTTTACAGCAGGTTGGAGCAGCCTGTATCTCAGCACAGGAATAAGGAAGGGAAGAATTCTAAGGATCATTTTGACTGCCTCCAGAAGTTAGATCAGATGGCAAATTGGATTTGGTGCTAGGTCTTTCCCTTTAGGTTTTACCCCAACAATGTTTTCATTAGTTTCGCTCACTCTCGAAATCAAGCATTTTACAGCAGGTTGGAGCAGCCTGTATCTCAGCACAGGAATAAGGTAGGGAAGAATTCTAAGGATCATTTTGACTGCCTCCAGAAGTTAGATCAGATGGCAAATTGGATTTGGTGCTAGGTCTTTCCCTTTAGGTTTTACCCCAACAATGTTTTCATTAGTTTCGCTCACTCTCGAAATCGAGCATTTTACAGCAGGTTGGAGCAGCCTGTATCTCAGCACAGGAATAAGGTAGGGAAGAATTCTAAGGATCATTTTGACTGCCTCCAGAAGTTAGATCAGATGGCAAATTGGATTTGGTGCTAGGTCTTTCCCTTTAGGTTTTACCCCAACAATGTTTTCATTAGTTTCGCTCACTCTCGAAATCAAGCATTTTACAGCAGGTTGGAGCAGCCTGTATCTCAGCACAGGAATAAGGTAGGGAAGAATTCTAAGGATCATTTTGACTGCCTCCAGAAGTTAGATCAGATGGCAAATTGGATTTGGTGCTAGGTCTTTCCCTTTAGGTTTTACCCCAACAATGTTTTCATTAGTTTCGCTCACTCTCGAAATCAAGCATTTTACAGCAGGTTGGAGCAGCCTGTATCTCAGCACAGGAATAAGGTAGGGAAGAATTCTAAGGATCATTTTGACTGCCTCCAGAAGTTAGATCAGATGGCAAATTGGATTTGGTGCTAGGTCTTTCCCTTTAGGTTTTACCCCAACAATGTTTTCATTAGTTTCGCTCACTCTCGAAATCAAGCATTTTACAGCAGGTTGGAGCAGCCTGTATCTCAGCACAGGAATAAGGTAGGGAAGAATTCTAAGGATCATTTTGACTGCCTCCAGAAGTTAGATCAGATGGCAAATTGGATTTGGTGCTAGGTCTTTCCCTTTAGGTTTTACCCCAACAATGTTTTCATTAGTTTCGCTCACTCTCGAAATCAAGCATTTTACAGCAGGTTGGAGCAGCCTGTATCTCAGCACAGGAATAAGGTAGGGAAGAATTCTAAGGATCATTTTGACTGCCTCCAGAAGTTAGATCAGATGGCAAATTGGATTTGGTGCTAGGTCTTTCCCTTTAGGTTTTACCCCAACAATGTTTTCATTAGTTTCGCTCACTCTCGAAATCGAGCATTTTACAGCAGGTTGGAGCAGCCTGTATCTCAGCACAGGAATAAGGTAGGGAAGAATTCTAAGGATCATTTTGACTGCCTCCAGAAGTTAGATCAGATGGCAAATTGGATTTGGTGCTAGGTCTTTCCCTTTAGGTTTTACCCCAACAATGTTTTCATTAGTTTCGCTCACTCTCGAAATCAAGCATTTTACAGCAGGTTGGAACAGCCTGTATCTCAGCACAGGAATAAGGTAGGGAAGAATTCTAAGGATCATTTTGACTGCCTCCAGAAGTTAGATCAGATGGCAAATTGGATTTGGTGCTAGGTCTTTCCCTTTAGGTTTTACCCCAACAATGTTTTCATTAGTTTCGCTCACTCTCGAAATCAAGCATTTTACAGCAGGTTGGAGCAGCCTGTATCTCAGCACAGGAATAAGGTAGGGAAGAATTCTAAGGCTCATTTTGACTGCCTCCAGAAGTTAGATCAGATGGCAAATTGGATTTGGTGCTAGGTCTTTCCCTTTAGGTTTTACCCCAACAATGTTTTCATTAGTTTCGCTCACTCTCGAAATCAAGCATTTTACAGCAGGTTGGAGCAGCCTGTATCTCAGCACAGGAATAAGGTAGGGAAGAATTCTAAGGATCATTTTGACTGCCTCCAGAAGTTAGATCAGATGGCAAATTGGATTTGGTGCTAGGTCTTTCCCTTTAGGTTTTACCCCAACAATGTTTTCATTAGTTTCGCTCACTCTCGAAATCAAGCATTTTACAGCAGGTTGGAGCAGCCTGTATCTCAGCACAGGAATAAGGTAGGGAAGAATTCTAAGGATCATTTTGACTGCCTCCAGAAGTTAGATCAGATGGCAAATTGGATTTGGTGCTAGGTCTTTCCCTTTAGGTTTTACCCCAACAATGTTTTCATTAGTTTCGCTCACTCTCGAAATCAAGCATTTTACAGCAGGTTGGAGCAGCCTGTATCTCAGCACAGGAATAAGGTAGGGAAGAATTCTAAGGCTCATTTTGACTGCCTCCAGAAGTTAGATCAGATGGCAAATTGGATTTGGTGCTAGGTCTTTCCCTTTAGGTTTTACCCCAACAATGTTTTCATTAGTTTCGCTCACTCTCGAAATCAAGCATTTTACAGCAGGTTGGAGCAGCCTGTATCTCAGCACAGGAATAAGGTAGGGAAGAATTCTAAGGATCATTTTGACTGCCTCCAGAAGTTAGATCAGATGGCAAATTGGATTTGGTGCTAGGTCTTTCCCTTTAGGTTTTACCCCAACAATGTTTTCATTAGTTTCGCTCACTCTCGAAATCAAGCATTTTACAGCAGGTTGGAGCAGCCTGTATCTCAGCACAGGAATAAGGTAGGGAAGAATTCTAAGGATCATTTTGACTGCCTCCAGAAGTTAGATCAGATGGCAAATTGGATTTGGTGCTAGGTCTTTCCCTTTAGGTTTTACCCCAACAATGTTTTCATTAGTTTCGCTCACTCTCGAAATCGAGCATTTTACAGCAGGTTGGAGCAGCCTGTATCTCAGCACAGGAATAAGGTAGGGAAGAATTCTAAGGATCATTTTGACTGCCTCCAGAAGTTAGATCAGATGGCAAATTGGATTTGGTGCTAGGTCTTTCCCTTTAGGTTTTACCCCAACAATGTTTTCATTAGTTTCGCTCACTCTCGAAATCAAGCATTTTACAGCAGGTTGGAGCAGCCTGTATCTCAGCACAGGAATAAGGTAGGGAAGAATTCTAAGGATCATTTTGACTGCCTCCAGAAGTTAGATCAGATGGCAAATTGGATTTGGTGCTAGGTCTTTCCCTTTAGGTTTTACCCCAACAATGTTTTCGTTAGTTTCGCTCACTCTCGAAATCAAGCATTTTACAGCAGGTTGGAGCAGCCTGTATCTCAGCACAGGAATAAGGTAGGGAAGAATTCTAAGGATCATTTTGACTGCCTCCAGAAGTTAGATCAGATGGCAAATTGGATTTGGTGCTAGGTCTTTCCCTTTAGGTTTTACCCCAACAATGTTTTCATTAGTTTCGCTCACTCTCGAAATCAAGCATTTTACAGCAGGTTGGAGCAGCCTGTATCTCAGCACAGGAATAAGGTAGGGAAGAATTCTAAGGATCATTTTGACTGCCTCCAGAAGTTAGATCAGATGGCAAATTGGATTTGGTGCTAGGTCTTTCCCTTTAGGTTTTACCCCAACAATGTTTTCATTAGTTTCGCTCACTCTCGAAATCGAGCATTTTACAGCAGGTTGGAGCAGCCTGTATCTCAGCACAGGAATAAGGTAGGGAAGAATTCTAAGGATCATTTTGACTGCCTCCAGAAGTTAGATCAGATGGCAAATTGGATTTGGTGCTAGGTCTTTCCCTTTAGGTTTTACCCCAACAATGTTTTCATTAGTTTCGCTCACTCTCGAAATCAAGCATTTTACAGCAGGTTGGAGCAGCCTGTATCTCAGCACAGGAATAAGGTAGGGAAGAATTCTAAGGATCATTTTGACTGCCTCCAGAAGTTAGATCAGATGGCAAATTGGATTTGGTGCTAGGTCTTTCCCTTTAGGTTTTACCCCAACAATGTTTTCATTAGTTTCGCTCACTCTCGAAATCAAGCATTTTACAGCAGGTTGGAGCAGCCTGTATCTCAGCACAGGAATAAGGAAGGGAAGAATTCTAAGGATCATTTTGACTGCCTCCAGAAGTTAGATCAGATGGCAAATTGGATTTGGTGCTAGGTCTTTCCCTTTAGGTTTTACCCCAACAATGTTTTCATTAGTTTCGCTCACTCTCGAAATCGAGCATTTTACAGCAGGTTGGAGCAGCCTGTATCTCAGCACAGGAATAAGGTAGGGAAGAATTCTAAGGATCATTTTGACTGCCTCCAGAAGTTAGATCAGATGGCAAATTGGATTTGGTGCTAGGTCTTTCCCTTTAGGTTTTACCCCAACAATGTTTTCATTAGTTTCGCTCACTCTCGAAATCAAGCATTTTACAGCAGGTTGGAGCAGCCTGTATCTCAGCACAGGAATAAGGTAGGGAAGAATTCTAAGGATCATTTTGACTGCCTCCAGAAGTTAGATCAGATGGCAAATTGGATTTGGTGCTAGGTCTTTCCCTTTAGGTTTTACCCCAACAATGTTTTCATTAGTTTCGCTCACTCTCGAAATCAAGCATTTTACAGCAGGTTGGAGCAGCCTGTATCTCAGCACAGGAATAAGGTAGGGAAGAATTCTAAGGATCATTTTGACTGCCTCCAGAAGTTAGATCAGATGGCAAATTGGATTTGGTGCTAGGTCTTTCCCTTTAGGTTTTACCCCAACAATGTTTTCATTAGTTTCGCTCACTCTCGAAATCAAGCATTTTACAGCAGGTTGGAGCAGCCTGTATCTCAGCACAGGAATAAGGTAGGGAAGAATTCTAAGGATCATTTTGACTGCCTCCAGAAGTTAGATCAGATGGCAAATTGGATTTGGTGCTAGGTCTTTCCCTTTAGGTTTTACCCCAACAATGTTTTCATTAGTTTCGCTCACTCTCGAAATCAAGCATTTTACAGCAGGTTGGAGCAGCCTGTATCTCAGCACAGGAATAAGGTAGGGAAGAATTCTAAGGATCATTTTGACTGCCTCCAGAAGTTAGATCAGATGGCAAATTGGATTTGGTGCTAGGTCTTTCCCTTTAGGTTTTACCCCAACAATGTTTTCATTAGTTTCGCTCACTCTCGAAATCGAGCATTTTACAGCAGGTTGGAGCAGCCTGTATCTCAGCACAGGAATAAGGTAGGGAAGAATTCTAAGGATCATTTTGACTGCCTCCAGAAGTTAGATCAGATGGCAAATTGGATTTGGTGCTAGGTCTTTCCCTTTAGGTTTTACCCCAACAATGTTTTCATTAGTTTCGCTCACTCTCGAAATCAAGCATTTTACAGCAGGTTGGAACAGCCTGTATCTCAGCACAGGAATAAGGTAGGGAAGAATTCTAAGGATCATTTTGACTGCCTCCAGAAGTTAGATCAGATGGCAAATTGGATTTGGTGCTAGGTCTTTCCCTTTAGGTTTTACCCCAACAATGTTTTCATTAGTTTCGCTCACTCTCGAAATCAAGCATTTTACAGCAGGTTGGAGCAGCCTGTATCTCAGCACAGGAATAAGGTAGGGAAGAATTCTAAGGCTCATTTTGACTGCCTCCAGAAGTTAGATCAGATGGCAAATTGGATTTGGTGCTAGGTCTTTCCCTTTAGGTTTTACCCCAACAATGTTTTCATTAGTTTCGCTCACTCTCGAAATCAAGCATTTTACAGCAGGTTGGAGCAGCCTGTATCTCAGCACAGGAATAAGGTAGGGAAGAATTCTAAGGATCATTTTGACTGCCTCCAGAAGTTAGATCAGATGGCAAATTGGATTTGGTGCTAGGTCTTTCCCTTTAGGTTTTACCCCAACAATGTTTTCATTAGTTTCGCTCACTCTCGAAATCAAGCATTTTACAGCAGGTTGGAGCAGCCTGTATCTCAGCACAGGAATAAGGTAGGGAAGAATTCTAAGGATCATTTTGACTGCCTCCAGAAGTTAGATCAGATGGCAAATTGGATTTGGTGCTAGGTCTTTCCCTTTAGGTTTTACCCCAACAATGTTTTCATTAGTTTCGCTCACTCTCGAAATCAAGCATTTTACAGCAGGTTGGAGCAGCCTGTATCTCAGCACAGGAATAAGGTAGGGAAGAATTCTAAGGCTCATTTTGACTGCCTCCAGAAGTTAGATCAGATGGCAAATTGGATTTGGTGCTAGGTCTTTCCCTTTAGGTTTTACCCCAACAATGTTTTCATTAGTTTCGCTCACTCTCGAAATCAAGCATTTTACAGCAGGTTGGAGCAGCCTGTATCTCAGCACAGGAATAAGGTAGGGAAGAATTCTAAGGATCATTTTGACTGCCTCCAGAAGTTAGATCAGATGGCAAATTGGATTTGGTGCTAGGTCTTTCCCTTTAGGTTTTACCCCAACAATGTTTTCATTAGTTTCGCTCACTCTCGAAATCAAGCATTTTACAGCAGGTTGGAGCAGCCTGTATCTCAGCACAGGAATAAGGTAGGGAAGAATTCTAAGGATCATTTTGACTGCCTCCAGAAGTTAGATCAGATGGCAAATTGGATTTGGTGCTAGGTCTTTCTCTTTAGGTTTTACCCCAACAATGTTTTCATTAGTTTCGCTCACTCTCGAAATCGAGCATTTTACAGCAGGTTGGAGCAGCCTGTATCTCAGCACAGGAATAAGGTAGGGAAGAATTCTAAGGATCATTTTGACTGCCTCCAGAAGTTAGATCAGATGGCAAATTGGATTTGGTGCTAGGTCTTTCCCTTTAGGTTTTACCCCAACAATGTTTTCATTAGTTTCGCTCACTCTCGAAATCAAGCATTTTACAGCAGGTTGGAGCAGCCTGTATCTCAGCACAGGAATAAGGTAGGGAAGAATTCTAAGGATCATTTTGACTGCCTCCAGAAGTTAGATCAGATGGCAAATTGGATTTGGTGCTAGGTCTTTCCCTTTAGGTTTTACCCCAACAATGTTTTCGTTAGTTTCGCTCACTCTCGAAATCAAGCATTTTACAGCAGGTTGGAGCAGCCTGTATCTCAGCACAGGAATAAGGTAGGGAAGAATTCTAAGGATCATTTTGACTGCCTCCAGAAGTTAGATCAGATGGCAAATTGGATTTGGTGCTAGGTCTTTCCCTTTAGGTTTTACCCCAACAATGTTTTCATTAGTTTCGCTCACTCTCGAAATCAAGCATTTTACAGCAGGTTGGAGCAGCCTGTATCTCAGCACAGGAATAAGGTAGGGAAGAATTCTAAGGATCATTTTGACTGCCTCCAGAAGTTAGATCAGATGGCAAATTGGATTTGGTGCTAGGTCTTTCCCTTTAGGTTTTACCCCAACAATGTTTTCATTAGTTTCGCTCACTCTCGAAATCGAGCATTTTACAGCAGGTTGGAGCAGCCTGTATCTCAGCACAGGAATAAGGTAGGGAAGAATTCTAAGGATCATTTTGACTGCCTCCAGAAGTTAGATCAGATGGCAAATTGGATTTGGTGCTAGGTCTTTCCCTTTAGGTTTTACCCCAACAATGTTTTCATTAGTTTCGCTCACTCTCGAAATCAAGCATTTTACAGCAGGTTGGAGCAGCCTGTATCTCAGCACAGGAATAAGGTAGGGAAGAATTCTAAGGATCATTTTGACTGCCTCCAGAAGTTAGATCAGATGGCAAATTGGATTTGGTGCTAGGTCTTTCCCTTTAGGTTTTACCCCAACAATGTTTTCATTAGTTTCGCTCACTCTCGAAATCAAGCATTTTACAGCAGGTTGGAGCAGCCTGTATCTCAGCACAGGAATAAGGAAGGGAAGAATTCTAAGGATCATTTTGACTGCCTCCAGAAGTTAGATCAGATGGCAAATTGGATTTGGTGCTAGGTCTTTCCCTTTAGGTTTTACCCCAACAATGTTTTCATTAGTTTCGCTCACTCTCGAAATCGAGCATTTTACAGCAGGTTGGAGCAGCCTGTATCTCAGCACAGGAATAAGGTAGGGAAGAATTCTAAGGATCATTTTGACTGCCTCCAGAAGTTAGATCAGATGGCAAATTGGATTTGGTGCTAGGTCTTTCCCTTTAGGTTTTACCCCAACAATGTTTTCATTAGTTTCGCTCACTCTCGAAATCAAGCATTTTACAGCAGGTTGGAGCAGCCTGTATCTCAGCACAGGAATAAGGTAGGGAAGAATTCTAAGGATCATTTTGACTGCCTCCAGAAGTTAGATCAGATGGCAAATTGGATTTGGTGCTAGGTCTTTCCCTTTAGGTTTTACCCCAACAATGTTTTCATTAGTTTCGCTCACTCTCGAAATCAAGCATTTTACAGCAGGTTGGAGCAGCCTGTATCTCAGCACAGGAATAAGGTAGGGAAGAATTCTAAGGATCATTTTGACTGCCTCCAGAAGTTAGATCAGATGGCAAATTGGATTTGGTGTTAGGTCTTTCCCTTTAGGTTTTACCCCAACAATGTTTTCATTAGTTTCGCTCACTCTCGAAATCAAGCATTTTACAGCAGGTTGGAGCAGCCTGTATCTCAGCACAGGAATAAGGTAGGGAAGAATTCTAAGGATCATTCTGACTGCCTCCAGAAGTTAGATCAGATGGCAAATTGGATTTGGTGCTAGGTCTTTCCCTTTAGGTTTTACCCCAACATTGTTTTCATTAGTTTCGCTCACTCTCGAAATCAAGCATTTTACAGCAGGTTGGAGCAGCCTGTATCTCAGCACAGGAATAAGGTAGGGAAGAATTCTAAGGATCATTTTGACTGCCTCCAGAAGTTAGATCAGATGGCAAATTGGATTTGGTGCTAGGTCTTTCCCTTTAGGTTTTACCCCAACAATGTTTTCATTAGTTTCGCTCACTCTCGAAATCAAGCATTTTACAGCAGGTTGGAGCAGCCTGTATCTCAGCACAGGAATAAGGTAGGGAAGAATTCTAAGGATCATTTTGACTGCCTCCAGAAGTTAGATCAGATGGCAAATTGGATTTGGTGCTAGGTCTTTCCCTTTAGGTTTTACCCCAACAATGTTTTCATTAGTTTCGCTCACTCTCGAAATCGAGCATTTTACAGCAGGTTGGAGCAGCCTGTATCTCAGCACAGGAATAAGGTAGGGAAGAATTCTAAGGATCATTTTGACTGCCTCCAGAAGTTAGATCAGATGGCAAATTGGATTTGGTGCTAGGTCTTTCCCTTTAGGTTTTACCCCAACAATGTTTTCATTAGTTTCGCTCACTCTCGAAATCAAGCATTTTACAGCAGGTTGGAGCAGCCTGTATCTCAGCACAGGAATAAGGTAGGGAAGAATTCTAAGGATCATTTTGACTGCCTCCAGAAGTTAGATCAGATGGCAAATTGGATTTGGTGCTAGGTCTTTCCCTTTAGGTTTTACCCCAACAATGTTTTCATTAGTTTCGCTCACTCTCGAAATCAAGCATTTTACAGCAGGTTGGAGCAGCCTGTATCTCAGCACAGGAATAAGGTAGGGAAGAATTCTAAGGATCATTTTGACTGCCTCCAGAAGTTAGATCAGATGGCAAATTGGATTTGGTGCTAGGTCTTTCCCTTTAGGTTTTACCCCAACAATGTTTTCATTAGTTTCGCTCACTCTCGAAATCAAGCATTTTACAGCAGGTTGGAGCAGCCTGTATCTCAGCACAGGAATAAGGTAGGGAAGAATTCTAAGGATCATTTTGACTGCCTCCAGAAGTTAGATCAGATGGCAAATTGGATTTGGTGCTAGGTCTTTCCCTTTAGGTTTTACCCCAACAATGTTTTCATTAGTTTCGCTCACTCTCGAAATCAAGCATTTTACAGCAGGTTGGAGCAGCCTGTATCTCAGCACAGGAATAAGGTAGGGAAGAATTCTAAGGATCATTTTGACTGCCTCCAGAAGTTAGATCAGATGGCAAATTGGATTTGGTGCTAGGTCTTTCCCTTTAGGTTTTACCCCAACAATGTTTTCATTAGTTTTGCTCACTCTCGAAATCAAGCATTTTACAGCAGGTTGGAGCAGCCTGTATCTCAGCACAGGAATAAGGTAGGGAAGAATTCTAAGGATCATTTTGACTGCCTCCAGAAGTTAGATCAGATGGCAAATTGGATTTGGTGCTAGGTCTTTCCCTTTAGGTTTTACCCCAACAATGTTTTCATTAGTTTCGCTCACTCTCGAAATCAAGCATTTTACAGCAGGTTGGAGCAGCCTGTATCTCAGCACAGGAATAAGGTAGGGAAGAATTCTAAGGATCATTTTGACTGCCTCCAGAAGTTAGATCAGATGGCAAATTGGATTTGGTGCTAGGTCTTTCCCTTTAGGTTTTACCCCAACAATGTTTTCATTAGTTTCGCTCACTCTCGAATTCGAGCATTTTACAGCAGGTTGGAGCAGCCTGTATCTCAGCACAGGAATAAGGAAGGGAAGAATTCTAAGGATCATTTTGACTGCCTCCAGAAGTTAGATCAGATGGCAAATTGGATTTGGTGCTAGGTCTTTCCCTTTAGGTTTTACCCCAACAATGTTTTCATTAGTTTCGCTCACTCTCGAAATCAAGCATTTTACAGCAGGTTGGAGCAGCCTGTATCTCAGCACAGGAATAAGGTAGGGAAGAATTCTAAGGATCATTTTGACTGCCTCCAGAAGTTAGATCAGATGGCAAATTGGATTTGGTGCTAGGTCTTTCCCTTTAGGTTTTACCCCAACAATGTTTTCATTAGTTTCGCTCACTCTCGAAATCAAGCATTTTACAGCAGGTTGGAGCAGCCTGTATCTCAGCACAGGAATAAGGTAGGGAAGAATTCTAAGGATCATTTTGACTGCCTCCAGAAGTTAGATCAGATGGCAAATTGGATTTGGTGCTAGGTCTTTCCCTTTAGGTTTTACCCCAACAATGTTTTCATTAGTTTCGCTCACTCTCGAAATCAAGCATTTTACAGCAGGTTGGAGCAGCCTGTATCTCAGCACAGGAATAAGGTAGGGAAGAATTCTAAGGATCATTTTGACTGCCTCCAGAAGTTAGATCAGATGGCAAATTGGATTTGGTGCTAGGTCTTTCCCTTTAGGTTTTACCCCAACAATGTTTTCATTAGTTTCGCTCACTCTCGAAATCGAGCATTTTACAGCAGGTTGGAGCAGCCTGTATCTCAGCACAGGAATAAGGAAGGGAAGAATTCTAAGGATCATTTTGACTGCCTCCAGAAGTTAGATCAGATGGCAAATTGGATTTGGTGCTAGGTCTTTCCCTTTAGGTTTTACCCCAACAATGTTTTCATTAGTTTCGCTCACTCTCGAAATCAAGCATTTTACAGCAGGTTGGAGCAGCCTGTATCTCAGCACAGGAATAAGGTAGGGAAGAATTCTAAGGATCATTTTGACTGCCTCCAGAAGTTAGATCAGATGGCAAATTGGATTTGGTGCTAGGTCTTTCCCTTTAGGTTTTACCCCAACAATGTTTTCATTAGTTTCGCTCACTCTCGAAATCAAGCATTTTACAGCAGGTTGGAGCAGCCTGTATCTCAGCACAGGAATAAGGTAGGGAAGAATTCTAAGGATCATTTTGACTGCCTCCAGAAGTTAGATCAGATGGCAAATTGGATTTGGTGCTAGGTCTTTCCCTTTAGGTTTTACCCCAACAATGTTTTCATTAGTTTCGCTCACTCTCGAAATCAAGCATTTTACAGCAGGTTGGAGCAGCCTGTATCTCAGCACAGGAATAAGGTAGGGAAGAATTCTAAGGATCATTTTGACTGCCTCCAGAAGTTAGATCAGATGGCAAATTGGATTTGGTGCTAGGTCTTTCCCTTTAGGTTTTACCCCAACAATGTTTTCATTAGTTTCGCTCACTCTCGAAATCAAGCATTTTACAGCAGGTTGGAGCAGCCTGTATCTCAGCACAGGAATAAGGTAGGGAAGAATTCTAAGGATCATTTTGACTGCCTCCAGAAGTTAGATCAGATGGCAAATTGGATTTGGTGCTAGGTCTTTCCCTTTAGGTTTTACCCCAACAATGTTTTCATTAGTTTCGCTCACTCTCGAAATCAAGCATTTTACAGCAGGTTGGAGCAGCCTGTATCTCAGCACAGGAATAAGGTAGGGAAGAATTCTAAGGATCATTTTGACTGCCTCCAGAAGTTAGATCAGATGGCAAATTGGATTTGGTGCTAGGTCTTTCCCTTTAGGTTTTACCCCAACAATGTTTTCATTAGTTTCGCTCACTCTCGAAATCAAGCATTTTACAGCAGGTTGGAGCAGCCTGTATCTCAGCACAGGAATAAGGTAGGGAAGAATTCTAAGGATCATTTTGACTGCCTCCAGAAGTTAGATCAGATGGCAAATTGGATTTGGTTCTAGGTCTTTCCCTTTAGGTTTTACCCCAACAATGTTTTCATTAGTTTCGCTCACTCTCGAAATCGAGCATTTTACAGCAGGTTGGAGCAGCCTGTATCTCAGCACAGGAATAAGGTAGGGAAGAATTCTAAGGATCATTTTGACTGCCTCCAGAAGTTAGATCAGATGGCAAATTGGATTTGGTGCTAGGTCTTTCCCTTTAGGGTTTACCCCAACAATGTTTTCATTAGTTTCGCTCACTCTCGAAATCAAGCATTTTACAGCAGGTTGGAGCAGCCTGTATCTCAGCACAGGAATAAGGTAGGGAAGAATTCTAAGGATCATTTTGACTGCCTCCAGAAGTTAGATCAGATGGCAAATTGGATTTGGTGCTAGGTCTTTCCCTTTAGGTTTTACCCCAACAATGTTTTCATTAGTTTCGCTCACTCTCGAAATCAAGCATTTTACAGCAGGTTGGAGCAGCCTGTATCTCAGCACAGGAATAAGGTAGGGAAGAATTCTAAGGATCATTTTGACTGCCTCCAGAAGTTAGATCAGATGGCAAATTGGATTTGGTGCTAGGTCTTTCCCTTTAGGTTTTACCCCAACAATGTTTTCATTAGTTTCGCTCACTCTCGAAATCAAGCATTTTACAGCAGGTTGGAGCAGCCTGTATCTCAGCACAGGAATAAGGTAGGGAAGAATTCTAAGGATCATTTTGACTGCCTCCAGAAGTTAGATCAGATGGCAAATTGGATTTGGTGCTAGGTCTTTCCCTTTAGGTTTTACCCCAACAATGTTTTCATTAGTTTCGCTCACTCTCGAAATCGAGCATTTTACAGCAGGTTGGAGCAGCCTGTATCTCAGCACAGGAATAAGGTAGGGAAGAATTCTAAGGATCATTTTGACTGCCTCCAGAAGTTAGATCAGATGGCAAATTGGATTTGGTGCTAGGTCTTTCCCTTTAGGTTTTACCCCAACAATGTTTTCATTAGTTTCGCTCACTCTCGAAATCAAGCATTTTACAGCAGGTTGGAGCAGCCTGTATCTCAGCACAGGAATAAGGTAGGGAAGAATTCTAAGGATCATTTTGACTGCCTCCAGAAGTTAGATCAGATGGCAAATTGGATTTGGTGCTAGGTCTTTCCCTTTAGGTTTTACCCCAACAATGTTTTCATTAGTTTCGCTCACTCTCGAAATCAAGCATTTTACAGCAGGTTGGAGCAGCCTGTATCTCAGCACAGGAATAAGGTAGGGAAGAATTCTAAGGATCATTTTGACTGCCTCCAGAAGTTAGATCAGATGGCAAATTGGATTTGGTGCTAGGTCTTTCCCTTTAGGTTTTACCCCAACAATGTTTTCATTAGTTTCGCTCACTCTCGAATTCGAGCATTTTACAGCAGGTTGGAGCAGCCTGTATCTCAGCACAGGAATAAGGAAGGGAAGAATTCTAAGGATCATTTTGACTGCCTCCAGAAGTTAGATCAGATGGCAAATTGGATTTGGTGCTAGGTCTTTCCCTTTAGGTTTTACCCCAACAATGTTTTCATTAGTTTCGCTCACTCTCGAAATCAAGCATTTTACAGCAGGTTGGAGCAGCCTGTATCTCAGCACAGGAATAAGGTAGGGAAGAATTCTAAGGATCATTTTGACTGCCTCCAGAAGTTAGATCAGATGGCAAATTGGATTTGGTGCTAGGTCTTTCCCTTTAGGTTTTACCCCAACAATGTTTTCATTAGTTTCGCTCACTCTCGAAATCAAGCATTTTACAGCAGGTTGGAGCAGCCTGTATCTCAGCACAGGAATAAGGTAGGGAAGAATTCTAAGGATCATTTTGACTGCC
>NW_027144740.1:0-33121 GCF_026170545.1 Melanerpes formicivorus | reverse complement strand
GAGCTCTATGGGGCAGATCTCTATGGGGCAGGGCTCTATGGGGCAGAGCTCCATGGGGCAGGGCTCTAGGGGGGCTGGGTGCTATGGGGCAGGGCTCCATGGGGCAGATCTCTATGGGGCAGGGCACTATGGGGCAGATCTCTATGGGGCAGGGTGCTATGGGGCAAGCCTGTGGGGCAGGGCTCTATGGGGCAGAGCTCTATGGGGCAGGGCTGTGTGGGGCAGGGCTCTATGGGGCAGGGCTGAGTGGGGCAGGGCTCTATGGGGCAGGGCTCTGTGGGGCAGGGGCACTGTGGGGCAGGGCACTGTGGGGACAGGTCTCTATGGGGCAGATCTCCATGGGGCAGGGCTCTATGGGGCAGGGCTGTGTGGGGGCAGGGCTCTATGGGGCAGGGGCTCCATGGGGGAGGGCTCCATGGGGCAGGTCTTTATGGAGCATGCCTCTATGGGGCAGGGCTGTGTGGGGCAGATTTCTATGGGGGCAGAGCTCTATGGGGCAGAGCTCTATGGGGCAGGGCTCTGTGGGGCAGGGCTCTGTGGGGCAGATCTCTATGGGGCAGAGCTCTATGGGGCAGAGCTCTACGGGGCAGGGCTCTTTGGGGCAGGGCTCTAGGGGGCTGGGCTCCATGGGGCAGGGCTGTATGGTGCAGGGCTCTATGGGGCAGAGCTCTATGGGGGCAGGGCGCTATGGGGCAGGCTCCGTGGGGCAGCCCCACCTGATGTTGTCCATCCAGGCGTCCCAGGTGCGGCCGTGGCTGGGGGGGTGCAGCCTCAGGTCCCCCCTGCGCACCGCGGCCGCCGCCCCCCGCGCCAGCCCCCCGCAGCGCAGGAACCACTGCGGCTTCAGCAGCGGCTCCACCACGTCCTTGGAGCGGCTGGGGACACCCACGGGGCGGGACAGAGCCACCAGTGACCCCCGGTGACCCACAAGTGAGCCCCGACCCATAGGTGACCCACAAGTCACCCCCAGCCCCCCCAGACCACTCCTGAGGCTCAAGCAAGTGGCTCCAGGACATCCATGGAGCACTTGGGGGGGGACCCACGGGGGTGAGGGCAGAGCCAGGAGTGACCCCCAGAGACCCCTGAGTGACCCCCAGTGACCCACAAGTGAGCCCCAGACCCATAGGTGACCCCCAAGTGACCCCCAGCCCCCCCTAGACCACTCCCGAGGCTCCAGTGGTGGCTCCAGGATGTCCTTGGAGCACCCGGGGGGGACCCACGGGGGTGGAGCAGTCCCATAAGTGACCCCCAGTGACCCATAAGTGAATCCCAGTGACCCCCAAGTGACCCCCTGTGACCCACAAGTGAGCCCTGGACCCATAGGTGACCCCCAAGTGAGCCCCAGCCCCCCCCCCCAGACCACTGCTGAGGCTCAAGCAGTGGCTCCAGGATGTCCTTGGAGCATCTGGAGGGGACCCACGGAGGTGGGGCAGAGGCCATAAGTGCCCCCAGCGACCCACAAGTGACCCCCAGAGACCCATAAGTGAATCCTAGTGACCCCCAAGTGACCCCCAGAGACCCCCAAGTGTCCCCCAGCGACCCACAAGTGACCCCCAGCCCCCCCCGACTACTGCTGAGGCTCAAGCAGTGGCTCCAGGACGTCCTTGGAGCACCTGTGGGGGACCCACAGGGGTGGGGCAGACCCACAAGTGACCCCCCAGAGACCCCCAAGGGACCCCCAGCGACCCTTAAGTGACTCCCAGTGACCCATAAGTGAGGCCTAGACCCATAAGTGGCCCCCAAGTGACCCCCAGAAACCCACAGCCACTCCCTAGGAGCCACAGCTCCTCCCCAAACCCCTCCCAACCCTCTCCCAGTCCTTCCCAACCTTCTCCCAGTCCCTTCCCAACCCTCTCCCAGCCCTCTCCAGTCCCTCCCAGTCCCTCCCAACCCTCTCCCAGTCCCTCCCTGTGCCCCCCAGTGCCCACCTGCACACTGGCACCACCCATTGGGTTCTCTGTCACCCCCCTGAAGAGTCCTCTCTGCTTCAGCTCCTCCAGCAGCTTCCTCCTGGCCTCAAACCTGGGCATGCCCTGGGGGAGGGGCAACTGGGAGTCACCTCCCCTCCCAGTATAAACCAGTAACCCCCCTCCCCAGCATGCCAACACTGGCCCCCAGTCCCTCCCATCCCCTCCTAGTCCCCTCCCAGTTCCCTCCCAGTCCTCTCCCAATCCCTCCCAGTCCCTCCCAGTCAGTCCCAATCCCCTCCCAGTCCCTCCCAATCCTCTCCCAGTCAGTCCAATGCCCTCCCAGTCCCTCCTAATCCCCTCCCAATCCCCTCCTAGTCCCCTCCCAGTCCTCTCCCAGTTCCCTCTCAATCCCTTCCCAGTCCTCTCCCAGTCCCTCCCAGTCAGTCCCAATGCCCTCCCAGTCCCTCCCAGTCCCTCCCAGTCAGGTCCTAATGCCCTCCCAGTCCCTCCCAGTCCCCTCCTAGTCCCCTCCTAGTTCCCTCCCAGTCCCTCTCAATCCTCTCCCAGTCCTCTCCCAGTCCCTTCCAATCCTCCCAGTCCTTTCTCAGTCCCCTCCCAGTCCCTCTCTATCCATTCCCAGTCCCTCCCAATCCCTCCCCAGTGCCTCCCAGTGCCCACCAGGTATGGGGGGGGGCACGTTGACCATGTTGCCATCCTCGCTGATGACGCTCAGCATGGCCAGCTGGTGGCGCTGCCCCACCTCGAAGTCCGTGGGGTCATGGGCAGGAGTGATCTTGACAGCACCTGCCCCACAGGCGACCCCCAGTGACCCCACAGGGACCCCCAGAGAGCCAAAGGGGCCCAGAGGAACACGTAGGGACCTACAGGGAGCTATAGGGAGCCATAGGGACCATAGAGACCCATAGGGAGCCATAGGGACCCATAGGGAACCATAGGAGCCATAGGGACCCATAGGGATCTATAGGGACCCATAGCAGCCATAGAGATACACAGGGACCTATAGTGAGCCACAGAGACCCACAGGGACCCACAAGGACTCATTGGAGACATAGAGAGTCATAGAGAGCCATAGGGACCCACAAGGACCCAAAGGGACCCATGGGACCCATATGGAACCCTAGGGAGCCATAGAGACCCATTGGAGCCATAGGGACTCATAGGGAGCCATAGGGATGTATAGGAGCCATAGGGAGCCATAGGAGCCATTGGGATCTATAGGAAGCCATAGAAGCCATAGGGAACCATAGGGAGCTACAGAGAGTCAGAGAGAGCCACAGGGACTCATAAGGAACCATATGGAACTATAGGGAGCCATAGGGGAGCTATAGAGAGCCAAAGGAACCCATAGGAGCCATAGGGAACCATAGGGATCTATAGGGAGCCATAGGGAGCTATAGAGAGCCATAGGGACCCATAGGAGCCATAGGTACCCATAGGGAACCATAAAAGATCTATACGGAGCCATAGAAAGCTATAGAGAGCTATAGGTACCCATAGGAGCCATAGGGACCCATAGGGAACCATAGGGAGCCATAGGAGCCATAGGGAGCTATAGAGAGTCAGAGAGAGCCACAGGGATTCATAAGGAACCACAGCAACTCATAGGGAACCATAGGGAGCCATAGGAGCCATAGAGACCTATAAGAAGCCATAGGGACCTATAGAGAGTCATAGAGAGTCATTGGCACCCATAAGGAACCATAGGAGCCACAAGGACCCATAGGGATCTATAGGGAGGCCATAGGGAACCATAGAGAGCCATAGAGAGTCATAGAGAGTCATAGGGACCCATAGGAAACCATAGGGAACCAGAAGAATCTATAGCAAGCCACAGAAAGCTATAGAGAGTCATAGACGGTCAGTGAGACCCATAGGGAACCATCGGAGCCACAAGAACTCATAGGGATCTATAGGGAGCCATAGGAGCCATAGGGAGCCATAGGGACCCACAGCAGCCATAGAGACCATAGGGAGCGATAGGCACTCATTGGAGTCATCGAGAATCATAGAGACCCATAGGAGCCATTGGGACCCGTAGGGGTCTACAGGGAGCCATAGGGTCCCATAGGAACCATAGGGACCCATAGGGAGCCATAGAGACCTATTGCAGCCATAGGGACCCATAGGACCCATAGGAGTCATAGAGAGCCATAGGGAGCCATAGAGACCCATAGGAACCATAGGGACTATAGGGAGCCATAGGGAGCCATAAAGACCCATTGGAGCCATAGAGAGGCCATAGGAACCACAGGGGCCCATAGGGAGCCATAGAGACCCCATTGGAGCCATAGGAGTCATAGGGATCTATAGGGAGCCATAGGGGAGCCATAGAGACCCATTGGAATCATAGGAGTCATAGGGAGTCATAGGGAGCCATAGGGATCTATAGGGAGCCACAGGGAGCCATTGAGAACCATTGGAGCCATAGGGAGCCATAGGAATCACAGGGGCCCATAGGGAGCCATAGAGGCCCACAGGAGCCCTAGGGATCTATAGGGAGCCATAGGGAGCCACAGAGACCCACAGGAGCCCTAGGGATCTATAGGGAGCCATAGGGAGCCATAGAGACCCATAGGAACCATAGGAACCATAGGAGCCATAGGGAGCCCTAGGGATCTATAGGGAGCCATAGGGAGCCATAGAGACCCACAGGAGCCCTAGGGGATCTATAGGGAGGCCATAGGGAGCCATAGAGACCCACAGGAGCCCTAGGGATCTATAGGGAGCCATAGGGAGCCATAGAGACCCACAGGAGCCCTAGGGATCTCTAGGGAGCTGTATGGAGCCGGGGGAGGCAGAGCTGCTCCCTAGCGCCCCCCAGTGCCTCACGCGGTGCCAAACTCGGGGTCCACGAAGTCGTCGTGCAGCACCGGGGAGGCTGCGGCCTGTGATTGGATGCCTCACGCTCCCGCCCCACGCAGGTGGCTGGATGACCGGGGAGGGGGCGGGGCCGTGAGGTCACAGCGAAGCCATGCCCCGCCCCCCATCCCGACCACACCCAAACCGCCCCCTCCCAGCTCCCATTCGCCACCGGCGCTGCAAACACCAAGCCCCACCCCCCTCCGGCCACGCCCACACGTGAAATAGATCACGCCCCTTCCAGCCACACCCCTGCTGGCCACACCCACTCTAGCCAAGCCCTTGTCAAGCACACCCACTACCTACCCCCCTCCCCCCAGTAGCACCTCCCTCTTCTAGGGCAAACCACAGAGCCCCACCCCCCCACCGGAAGTAGACCCCGCCCCTTCCGGCCACACCTGCACTGACCACACCCACCCAACCACACCCCCCTCAGCATCCTCCACCCCCAACCCCCCTTCACACCCCCATCAGAGCAAACCCCAAGCCCCACCCCCACCCCCACCCTTTCTGAGCGCATCCCTGCCAGACAGACCCCGCCCCCCCTCTGGCCACAACCCCCTCCAGGCCCCGCCCACCTGGTACCGGGGGGGGTCCTGGGGGTGCACAGCCACGGCCACGTCCCCCAGCATCGTCTCCAGCCGGGTGGTGGCCACCACCAGCTCCTGCTCCTCCCCCTCCGCTGGGGGTGGGGGCCAGAAGGGGGCGGGGCCAGGATTGGAGAGGAGGAGGAAGAGGGGAAGGGGCGGAGTCAGTGACCACTCCCCTCCCAAGCTCAGCCATTGGGAGGTGAGGCTGAGGCAGGCTCCCCCCCAGCCCCTCCCAGCCCCACCCAACCCCCTTCACAGCCCCACCCAGTCCCCTCCCAAGCCCCTCCCAGCCCCTCCCACCCCTACCCAACCCCCCTTCAGCCCCACCCAATCCCCTCCCTGCCCCTCCCAGCCCCACCCAACCCCCTTCACAGCCCCACCCAGTCCCTCCCAAGCCCCTCCCAGCCCCTCCTAGCCCCACCCAACCCCCTCCCATTCCCACCCAGTCCCTCCCAGTCCCCTCCCAGCCCCACCCACCCCTACCCAACCCCCTCCCAGCCCCACCCAATCCCTCCCTGCCCCTCCCAGCCCCACCCAATCCCCTCCCAGCCCCACCCAATCCCCTCCCAGCCCCTCCCAGTCCCCACCCTGCTCCCTCCAGGGGGTACGCAAAGGCCACCAGCACCCCGAACTCCACCGGCTCCTGGTACCCAGGGACCTTCAGCAGGGTCCTGCCCTCCAGCTCCTTCTTCTCCACCTGGGGCGGGGCACAGACCCACAAGTGACCCCCAGCGACCCACAAGTGACCCCCAGTGACCCACAAGTGACCCCCAGCCCCAGAGCTGCCCCCCAGCCCTGCCCACACCTCGATGTCGGAGATGACAGACTGCAGGGCACAGCTCCAGTGCCCCCAGCCCCCACAACTGCTCCCCAGCCCCATAACCACCCTGCCCAGCCCCATAGCTGCCCCCATACCTGTCCCCCAGCTGCTACCTAATCCTATTGCTGCCCCACAGCTACTCCCCAGCCCCACAGCTGCCCCAAAGCTGCTCCCCAGCCCTATAACCACCCTCCCCAGCCCCATAGCTGCCCCACAGCTACTCCCCAGCCCCATAGCTACCCCAGATCTGCCCCACAGCTGTTCCACAGCCTCACAGCCACCCTCCCCAGCCCCATAGCTACCCCATGGCTGCCCCACAGATGCTCCCCAGCCCTATAACCATCCTCCCCAGCCCCAGAGCTGCCCCACAGCTCTCCAGCCCCACAGCTATCCCATAGCTCATAGCTGCCCCACAGCTGCTCCCCAGCCCTATAACCATCCTCCCCAGCCCCACAGCTGCCCCATAGCTTCTCCCCAGCCCCATAGCTACCCCATGGCTGCCCCACAGCTGCTCCCCAGCCCTATAACCACCCTCCCCAGCCCCAGAGCTGCCCCACAGCTACTTCCCAGCCCCATAGCTACCCCAAAGTTGCTCCACAGCCCCATAACCACCCTCTCCAGCCACATAGCTACCCCATAGCTGCCCTACAGCTTCTTCCCAGCCCTATAACCATCCTCCCCAGCCCCAGAGCTGCCCCACAGCTCCTCTCCAGCCCCATAGCTACCCCATAGCTGCCCTATAGCTGCTCCACAGCCTCACAGTCACCCTCCTCAGCCCCATAGCTACCCCATAGCTGCCCCACAGCTGCTCCCCAGCCCTATAACCATCCTCCCCAGCCCCATAGCTGCCCCACAGCTCCTCCCCAGCCTCATAGCTGCCCCACAGCTGCTCCCCAGCCCTATAACCATCCTCCCCAGCCCCATAGCTGCCCCACAGCTCCTCCCCAGCCTCATAGCTGCCCCACAGCTTCTTCCCAGCCCTATAACCACCCTCCCCAGCCCCATAGCTGCCCCACAGCTGCTCCACAGCCTCACAGCCACCCTCCCCAGCCCCCCAGGTGCCCCCCAGGCCTGCCCCACACCTCGATGTCGGAGATGGCAGACTGCAGGGCACAGCTCCAGTGCACCAGGCGCAGGCTGCGGTAGATCAGCCCTGCCTCATGCAGCCGCACGAAGGCCTCGGCCACGGCGCGGGACATGGCCTGGGGAGGGGGCGCTCAGCGCGGGGCGGGGACCCCAGACCCATGGGGGCACCCCAGACCCACAGACAGACCCCCAGACAGACCCCCAGACAGACCCCCTCACACCCATGGAGAGAGCCCAAACCCAGACAGAGACCCCTCCAGACCCCCACAGACCCATAGAGGGACCCCAGACCCTTGGGGACCCTGAACCAAATGGGATCCCAGTCCCACAGAGACCCTCCCAGACCCATAGAGGGACCCCAGACCCAGAAAGAGACCCCTCCAGACCCCCACAGACCCATAGAGGGCCCCCAGATCCATAGAGAGACCCCTCCAGACCCTCCCAGACCCATAAAGAGACCCCAGACCCAGAGAGAGACCTCTCCAGACCCCCACAGACCCCTGAGACCCTGGACCAAATGAGACCCCTGTCCCACAGAGACCCCCCCAGACCCATAGAGGGGTCCCAGACCCATAGAGAGACTCTCCCAGACCCATGGAAGGACCCCAGACCCCCAGAGAGACCCTCCCCCAGCCCCACCAGGGACCCCAGACCCATAGAGAGACCCTCCCCCAGCCCCACCAGGAACCCCAGACCCATAGAGAGACCCTCCCCTGACCCACCAGGGACCCCAGACCCATAGAGAGACCCTCCCCCAGACCCACCAGGGACCCCAGACCCATAGAGAGACCCTCCCCCACACCCACCAGGGACCCCAGACCCATAGAGAGACCCTCCCCCAGCCCCACCAGGGACCCCAGACCCATAGAGAGACCCTCCCCCAGCCCCACCAGGGACCCCAGCCCCAAAGATTCTCACTCTGGCCCCACAGATCTTGCCTCAGGCCCCCTCCCAGCCCCACACCTGCCCCCCCCCAGCCCCTCCCCAAGCCCCCCACCCTCTGCCCTCACCGGGTCCATGGTGAACTGAGCTCTGCTCCAGTCCAGGGAAGCTCCCAAGCGCTTCAGCTGCTCATAGATTCGATCTCCCTTCCTGGGGGGCACAGCCAAGGGGCAGCTGTGGGGCTGGGGGGCAGCTCTGGGGCAGCTCTGGGGCTGGGGGAGGGTCCCTTTGGGGCTCCAGCCCCAGCCCAGCACCACCCTGAGGTGCCCAGAGGTGTCCCAGGGGTGGCTGTGGAGCACTCAGGGGGCACTTGGGGGGCACCTATGGGGCAGCCATGGGGCTGGAGGGCACTTAGGGGGGAGCCATGGGGCTGAGCAGCATCTATGGGGCTGGGGGAGTCCCTTTGGGGTCCCTCTGGGGCTCCAGACCCAGCCCAGCCCTGCCCTGAGGTGCCCCAGGGGTGGCTGGGGGGAATTCAAGAGGCACTTGGGGGGCACTTATGGGGCAGCCATGGGGGCTGGGGGGCACTTACGGGGTAGCCATGGGGCTGAGGAGCATCTATGGGGCTGGGGGAGTCCCTTTGGGGTCCCTCTGGGGCTCCAGCCTCAGCCCAGCACCACCCTGAGGTGCCCAGCACTACCCCAGGGGCAGTATGGGGGTGGCTGCAGGGCACTTATGGGGCACTTGGGGGGGACTTATGGAGCAGCTATGGGGCTGGGGGGCACTTAGGGGGCAGCCATGGGGCTGAGGAGCCTCTGTGGGGCTGGGGGAGACCCTTTGGGGTCCTTTGGGGCTCCAGCCTCAGCCCAGCCCTGCCCTGAGGTTCCCCAGGGGTGGCTGGGGGGCATTCAAGAGGCACTTGGGGGGCACTTAGGGGGCAGCCATGGGGCTGAGGAGCCTCTGTGGGGCTGGGGTAGTCCCTTTGGGGTCCCTTTGGGGCTCCAGCCCCAGCCCAGCACTATCCTGAGGTGCCCAGCAGTGCCCCAGGGGCAGTATGAGAGTGGCTGCAGGGCACTTATGGGGCACTTGGGGGGCACTTATGGAGCAGCTATGGGGCTGGGGGGGCACTTATGGGGCAGCCAGGGGGCTGAGGAGCCTCTGTGGGGCTGGGGGATACCCTTTGGGGTCCCTCTGAGGCTCCAGCCCCAGCTCAGCACCACTCTGAGGTGCCCTGCAGTGCCCCGGGGTGGCCGGGGGGCACTCGGGGGGCACTCAGGGGGGCACTCGGGGGGCACTTGGGGGGCAGCGGTGGGGCTGGGGGGCACTCACTCCTCCTTCCAGCGCCAGACCTCCTGCAGGAAGCCATCCCTGCCCAGCTGGTGCCTGCTGAGGCCTCGCTGCCTCCACAGCTGCTTCTCCACCACCACCTGGGTGGCGATGCCAGCGTGGTCGCAGCCTGGCACCCACAGCGTCAGCAGCCCGCGCATCCGCTGCCTGGGGGCGTGAGGGAGGGGAGGTGAGGGGCTGAGAGGGGGGCAGAGGGGGGAGATGTGGGGCTGGGAGGGGACAGAGGGGGGAGATGTGGGGCTGGGAGGGGGGTAGGAGGTGCTATGGGGGCACAGAGGGGGGCAGAGAGGGGAGATGTGGGGCTGGGAGGGGGCAGAGGGGAGAGATGTGGAGCTGGGAGGGGGGTAGGAGGTGCTATGGGGGCACAGAGGGGGGCAGAGAGGGGAGATGTGGGGCTGGGAGGGGGCAGAGGGGAGAGATGTGGAGCTGGGAGGGGGGTAGGAGGTGCTATGGGGGCACAGAGCGGGGCTGGCAGGGGAGATGTGGGGCTGGGAGGGGGCAGAGGGGGGAGATGTGGAGCTGGGAGGGGGGCAGGAGGGGCTATGGGGGCACAGATCGGGGCTGGCAGGGGAGATGTGGGGCTGGGAGGGGGGTAGGAGGGGCTAGGGGGCACAGAGTGGGGGTGACAGGGGAGATGTGGGGCTGGGAGGGGCGTAGGAGGGGCTAGGGGGCACAGAGCGGGGCTGGCAGGGGAGATGTGGGGCTGGGGAGGGTTAGGGGAAGCTGGAAGGAGTTGGGAGGGGGTACAGAGGAGAGATGCAGGGCCAGGGGGGCACTTGGGGGTGGGGGGAAGGGGCTGGGAGGGGCTTAGGAGGTGTTAGGGGGGCACAGAGTGGGGCTGGGGGGTGCTGGAGGGGGCAGAGGGGGGAGATGTGGGGCTGGGGGAAGGATGGGGGGAAAAGGGGGCGGGCTGAGGGGCAGCTGGGAGGGGTCTCTGGCTCCTATGACTCTATATGGGTCCCTATGGGCTCATATGGGTCCCTACGGGCTCCTATGGCTCCCATGGGTCCCTATGGGCTCCTATGGGTCTCTATAGGTCTCTATGGCTGACTATGGCTCCTATGAGCCCCTATTGGTCTCTATGGCTCCTATGGCTCCCTATGGGCTCCTATGGGTGACTATTGGTCCCTATGGCTGACTATGGGTTCCTATGGCCTCCTATGGGTCTCTATAGGTCTCTATAGGTCTCTATGGCTCCTATGAGCCCCCATTGGTTTCTATGGCTCCTATGATTCTATATGGGTCTCTACAGGCTCATATGGGTCCCTATGGGCTCATATGGCTCCCATGGGTCTCTATGGGCTCCTATGGGTCTCTATAGGTCGCTATGGCGGACTACGGCTCCTATGAGCCCCTATTGGTCTCTATGGCTCCTATGGCTCCCTATGGGCTCCTATAGGTTCCTATGGCTCCCTATAAGCTCCTATGGGTCTCTCTAGGTCACCATGGCTGACTATGGCTCCTATGGGCTACTATGGCTCTCTGTGGCTCTCATAGGCTACTATGGCTCCTTATGGCTCCTATGGGCCACTAAGGGTCCCTGTAGTTCCTATGGGTCTCTACAGGTCACTACAGCTCCCATAGCTCCCTATGGGTCTCTATGGCTCCTATGACTGCCTATAGGTCTCTATGACTCCCTATGGCTCCTCTCGGCCACTATGGCTCCCTATGGCTCCTATGGGTCTCTATGGCTCCTATGAGTTCCTGTAGGTCTCTATGGCTCCCTATAGCTCCCATGGGCCACTATAGGTCCCTATGGCTCCTATAGGGCACTATGGCTCCCTGTGGCTTTTATGGGTTACTATGGGTCCCTATGGCTCCTATGAGTCCCTATAGGTCTCTATGGTTCCCTATGGCTCCTAGGGGCCACTATGGGTCTCTATAGGTCACTACAGCTCCCACAGCTCCCTATGGGTCCCTATGGCTCCTATGAGTTCCTGTAGATTTCTATGGCTCCCTATGGCTTCTATGGGCCACTACAGGTCCCTATGGCTCCTATGGGCCACCATGGCTCCCTATGGCTCCTATGGGTCTCTAGATCGCTACAGCTCCCACAGCTCTCTATGGCTCCCTATGGCTCCTATGGGCCACTATAGGTCCCTTTGGCTCCTATGGGCCACTATGGCTCCCTGTAGCTCTTATGGGGTACTATGGGTCCCTATAGCTCCTATAAGTCCCTATAGGTCTCTGTGGTTCCCTATGGCTCCTATGGGCCACTATGGCTCCCTGTAGTTCTTATGGGGTACTATGGGTCCCTATAGCTCCTATAAGTCCCTATAGATCTCTATGGGTCCCTATGGCACCTATGGGCCACTATAGGTCCCTATGGCTCCTATGAGCCACTATGGGTCTCTATGGCTCCTATGGGTCTCTATAGGTCACTACAGCTCTCATAGCTCCCTATGGTTTCCTATGTGTCGCTATAGGTCTCTATGGCTCCCTATGGCTTCTATGGGCCACTATGGGTCCCTATGGCTCCTAGGAGTCGCTGTGGGTCGCCGTGGGGCACTCACCAGCGGGTCAGGGCATCCTGGAGGGCAGCAGTCAGGGCATGGCCCAGGTGCAGCACCCCTGTGACGTTGGGGGGGGGCAGGCAGAGCACGAAGACCCCCTGGGGGGGGGGGCGGCGACAGGCTGGGCCTCTGGGGGTGGGGAGAGGGGAGGGGGGGAGGGGGCTTGCAGCAGCCTCCTGCCAGCTCCACCCCCCCCCAATCAGCTTCCTCTTCCCAGCCCAGCCCCCTCCCTCCCTCCTGACTCCCAACCCACCCCCTCAGGGCACCAGGACCCCTCCCCATGGAGACCCCCCCTTGCACGAGGGCCTTGCACCAGGACCCCCTTTGGACCCCCCCCCCCTTGCACCAGGGCTCATCCCCCCCCCCCCCCCCCCCCAAATCCCCCTCTGGGGCCCTTCCCTTCCTCACTCCTTCCCCCCGGGACCCCCCAGCCCCCCTCCCAGCCCCCTCCCCTTGTTCCCCAGGGCCCTCCCACCCCCCCTAACCCCCCCTGGCCCCCCCCCCAGGACCCTCACCCCATATTCAGGCCGGAAGAAGCCTTCCTTCTCCCACCACTGGTACCAGGCAGCCTCCACGTACTGAGGGCTGTAGGACTCGGGCAGGGGCACCGAGACGTCTGGGGGGCACAGGGGGGCACTTGGGGGGCAGCAGGGGGGCTGGGAGCAGGACTTGGGGGGCTGGGGAGGCACGTGGGGGGCCAAGGGACTCATTATGGGGCAGGGGGGCAGGTGTGGGTCCTGCTATGGGGCAGGGATGTGGCTATGGGGCAGGGGTGCAGGTGCGGGTCCTGCTATGGAGCAGAACTGTGGCTATGGGGCAGGCCTATGGGTATGGGGCAGAGGACAGGTGTGGGCCCTACTATGGGGCAGGGGGCAGGTGTGGGTCCTGCTATGGGGCAGGACTGTGCTATGGGGCAGGGAGCAAGTGTGGGTCCTGCTATGGGGTAGGGCTGTGGCTATGGGGCAGGGGGCAGGTGTGGGTCCTTCTATGGGGCAGGGCTGTGCTATGGGGCAGGGGGCAGGTGTGCGTCATGCTATGGGGCAGGGCTCTGGCTATGGGGCAGGGAGCAAGTGTGGGTCCTGCTATGGGGCAGGGGGCAGGTGTGGGTTCTGCTATGGGGCAGGGCTGTGGCTATGGGGCAGGGGACAGGTGTGGGTCCTGCTATGGGGCAGGGCTGTGGCTATGGGGCAGGGGACAGGTGTGGGTCCTGCTATGGGGCAGGGCTGTGGCTATGGGGCAGGGGGGCAGGTGTGGATCCTGCTATGGGGCAGGGCTGTGGCTATGGGGCAGGGGACAGGTGTGGGTCCTGCTATGGGGCAGGGCTGTGGCTATGGGGCAGGGGACAGGTGTGGGTCCTGCTATGGGGCAGGGCTCTGCTATGGGGCAGGAGAGCAGGTGTGGGTCATGCTATGGGGCAGGGCTGTGGCTATGGGGCAGGGGGGCAGGTGTGGGTCCTGCTATGGGGCAGGGCTGTGGCTATGGGGCAGGGGGGCAGGTGTGGGTCATGCTATGGGGCAGGGCTCTGCTATGGGGCAGGAGAGCAGGTGTGGGTCATGCTATGGGGCAGGGCTGTGGCTATGGGGCAGGGGGCAGGTGTGGGCCCCGCTATGGGGCAGGGCTGTGCTATGGGGCAGGGGGCAGGTGTGGGCCCCACTATGGGGCAGGGCTGTGGCTATGGGGCAGGGGGCAGGTGTGGGCCCCGCTATGGGGCAGGGCTGTGCTATGGGGCAGCCTCCCCCTCACCTTTCTTCTCCCCAGGGGCTGTTGGCTGCTGGTAGGAGATGACTCCAGGCTGCGCTCGCTCCCGGCGGGGGGCTCGGACCCGAGCCTGGGGGCAGCCCCACAGCGACCCATAAGTGACCCACAGCGACCCATAGAGACCCACAGCAACCCATAAATGACCCACAGAGACCCATAAGTGATCCCCAGTGACTCATAAGTGACCCACAGCAACCCATAGACCCATAAGTGACCCACAGCGACCCACAAGTGACCCATAAGTGATCTGCAGTGACCCATAAGTGACCCAGAGACCCATAAGTGCCTCACAAAGACCCATAAGTGACCCCCAGTGACCCATAAGTGACCCACAGCAACCCATAGAGACCCACAAGTGACCCACAGACCCATAAATGACCCACAAGTGACCCCCAGTGACCTATAGAAACCCATAAGTGACCCATAGGAACCCATAGAGACCCCTAAGTGACCCACAGAGACTCATAAGTGACCCACAGCGACCCATAGAGACCCCTAAGTGACCCACAGTGACCCATAAGTGACCCATAGAGACCCATAAGTAACCCACAGTGACTCATAAGTGACCTACAGCAACCCATAAGTGACCCACAGCAACCCATAGAGACCCACAGCAACCCACAGAGACCCATAAATGACCCACAAGTGACCCCCAGTGACCCATAAGTGACCCCCAGTGACCCATAAGTGACCCACAGCAACCCAGAGACCCATGTGACCCACAGTGACCCATAAGTGACCCAGAGCAACCCAGAGACCCATAAATGACCCATAGAGACCCATAAGTGACCCACAGTGACCCATAAGTGACCCACAAGTGACCCCCAGTGACCTATAAGTGACCCCCAGTGACCCACAAGTGACCTATAGAGACCCATAAGTGACCCACAAGTGATCCATAAGTGACCCACAGCAACCCATAGAGACCCATGTGACCCCCAGTGACCCCCAGAGACCCCTAAGTGACCCCCACTGACCCATAAGTGACCCATAGAGACCCACAAGTGACCCACAGTGACCCATAAGTGACCCACAACAACCCATAGAGACCCATAAGTGACCCCCAGTGATCCATAAGTGACCCAGAGACCAATAAGTGACCCACAGTGACCCATAAGTGACCCACAGCAACCCAGAGACCCCTAAGTGACCTCCAGTGACCCATAAAGACCCATAAGTGACCCAAAAGTGACCCATACCCATAAGTGACCCCCTGTGACCCCCGGTGACCCCTAAGTGACCCACAGAGACCCATAAGTGACCCCCAGTGACCCATAAGTGACCCATAGAGACCCATAAATGACCCACAAGTGACCCCCAGTGACCCATAAGTAACCCACAGCAACCCATAGAGACCCACAAGTGACCCACAGACCCATAAATGACCCACAAGTGACCCCCAGTGACCCATAGAAACCCATAAGTGACCCATAGGAACCCACAGAGACCCCTAAGTGACCCACAGAGACTCATAAGTGACCCACAGCGACCCATAGAGACCCCTAAGTGACCCACAGTGACCCATAAGTGACCCACAGCGACCCATAGAGACCGCTAAGTGACCCACAGTGACCCATAAGTGACCCATAAATAACCCACAGCAACCCATAGAGACCCCTAAGTGACCCCCAGCGACCCATAAGTGACCCACAGAGACCCATACGGACCCATAAGTGACCCACAGCGACCCATAAGTGACCCCCAGTGACCCATTAGTGACCCATAGAGACCCATAAATGACCCACAAGTGACCCCCAGTGACCCATAAGTGACCCCCAGTGACCCATAAGTGACCCACAGTGACCCATAAGTAACCCACAGAGACCCACAAGTGACACACAGTGACCCACAGCAACCCATAGACAGCCATAAGTCACCCCCAGTGACCCACAAGTGGCCCCCAGTGACCCACAGCAACCCATAACCGACCCATAAGTGACCCCCAGCTGCTCCCTACCCTCCCCCACACCCCAGCCCCTGCCCCATAGCGCCCCCCCAGCCCCCCTTAACCACCCCCCCAGCTCCCCACAATGACCCCCAAGCAACCCAGGGCTGCCCCATAGGGGCCTCCAAGTGTGCCCTGGCTGCCCCACATCCCTGCCCCACATCCCTGCCCCACATCCCTGCCCCACATCACCTCCTCCTGCTTCTTCTTCTCCTGCTTCTGCTGGAACCTCTCCAACTTCTCTTTCTTCTTGGCCTCCTTCTTGAGCTGGGCAGGGGTCTTGGCCTGCCCCACAGCAGCCTCCTGCCCCATAGCAGCCTCCTGCCCCACAGCAGGGCTCTGCCCCACAGCAGGGCTCTGCCCCACAGGTGCCAGCTCCACTTGGGAGGGGGGAAGGAGAGCAAACAACATCAGGCTCCTGCCCCACACAGCCCAGCCCCACACACCCCTGCCCCACACCCTCCACTCCCAGCCCCACACATCCTCCACTTCCAACCCCACTCCTAGCCCCACACCTCCAGCCCCACCCCCCCTCCCAGCCCCACACCTCCAGCCCCACACCCCCCATTCCCAGCCCCACACATCCTCCACTTCCAACCCCACTCCTCCAGCCCCACACCTCCCCCTTCCAGCCCCATACCTCCAGCCCCAACCCCCTCACTCCCAGCCCCACACCTCCAGCCCCACACCTCCCCCTTCCAGCCCCACCCTCCCCTTGCAGCCCCACACCTCCAGCCCCCCACATCCTCCACTTCCAACCCCCCCTTCCAGCCCCACACCTCCAGCCCCACACCTCCAGCCCCACACCTCCAGCCCCACACCTCCCACTCCCAGCCCCCCACATCCCCCACTTCCAACTCCCCCTTCCAGCCCCACACCTCCAGCCCCACCCTCCCCTTGCAGCCCCACACCTCCAGCCCCCCACATCCCCCACTTCCTACCCCCCTTCCAGCCCCACACCTCCCCCTTCCAGCCCCACACCTCCAGCCCCACACCTCCCCCTTCCAGCCCCACACCTCCAGCCCCACACCTCCCACTCCCAGCGCCCCCCCCCCCCCCCCCCAGGGGCTCACCCTGTGGGGCAGGCTGCTGCTCCCCACACAGCTGCGGCTCCCCCAGCACAGCTCTGACCTGGGGCTGGGCCAGGCAGAGGCAGAACCACTTCAGCAGCCTGGGGAAGGGGCTGCGGGCGGCAGGGCCCAGGAGCTGGGGGGCACAGAGAGGGCTCAGGGGGGAGCAAGGGGGGGCCCCAAGGGGTCTGCAGAGGTCCCTATGACTCCCTAGAGGTCTATAAAGCACTTTAGAGATCTCTATGGGTCCTTGGGGCTCCCTATGGGTCCCTAGGAATCCTTATGGGGCTGGGAGAGGGCTGGGAGGGGGCCCGGGGGGGGCTGGGATGGGGGCAGGGGGGGCTGGGAGGGGGCACAGGGGGAGATGTGGGGTTGGGGGGGGGGCTGGGGGGAAAGGGAGGGGATGGGGAGGGAGATGGAAGGGGTCCCTGTGGCTTCCTATGGGTCCCGTGGGTCCCTATGGCTCCCTATGGGTCTCTACGGGTCCATATAGGTCCCTATGGCTCCTATGGCTCCCTATGGCTCCTATGGCTCCTATGGGCTCCTATGGCTCCTATGGCTCCCTATGGCTCCTATGGCTCCTATGGGCTCCTATGGCTCCTATGGCTCCTATGGCTCCTATGGTTTCCTATGGCTCCCTATGGCTCTCTATGGCTCTCTATGGCTCCTATGGCTCCCTATGGGTCGCTATGGCTCCTATGGGTCCCTATGGGTCCCTATGGCTCCTATGGGTCCCTATGGCTCTCTGTGTCCCCTATGGCTCCCTATGGCTCCTATGGGTCCCTATGGCTCCTATGGTGCCTATGGCTCCTATGGCTCCCTATGGCTCCCTATGGCTCCTATGGCTCCTATGGCTCCCTATGGCTCCCTATGGCTCCTATGGCTCCTATGGCTCTCTATGGCTCCTATGGCTCCTATGGCTCCCTATGGCTCCCTATGGCTCTCTATGGCTCCTATGGCTCCCTATGGCTCCCTATGGCTCTCTATGAGTCCCTATGGCTCCCTATGGCTCCCTATGGCTCCTATGGCTCCCTATGGCTCCTATGGCTCCTATGGCTCCCTATGGCTCCTATGGCTCCTATGGCTCCCTATGGCTCCCTATGGCTCCTATGGCTCCTATGGCTCCCTATGGCTCCTATGGTTCCTATGGCTCCCTATGGCTCCTATGGCTCCTATGGCTCCCTATGGCTCCCTATGGCTCCTATGGCTCCTATGGCTCCCTATGGCTCCTATGGTTCCTATGGCTCCCTATGGCTCCTATGGTTCCTATGGCTCCCTATGGCTCCTATGGCTCCTATGGCTCCCTATGGCTCCCTATGGCTCCTATGGCTCCTATGGCTCCCTATGGCTCCCTATGGCTCCCTATGGCTCCTATGGCTCCTATGGCTCCCTATGGCTCCTATGGCTCCTATGGGCTCCTATGGCTCCTATGGCTCCTATGGCTCCTATGGTTTCCTATGGCTCCCTATGGCTCTCTATGGCTCTCTATGGCTCCTATGGCTCCCTATGGGTCGCTATGGCTCCTATGGGTCCCTATGGGTCCCTATGGCTCCTATGGGTCCCTATGGCTCTCTGTGTCCCCTATGGCTCCCTATGGCTCCTATGGGTCCCTATGGCTCCTATGGTGCCTATGGCTCCTATGGCTCCCTATGGCTCCCTATGGCTCCTATGGCTCCTATGGCTCCCTATGGCTCCCTATGGCTCCTATGGCTCCTATGGCTCTCTATGGCTCCTATGGCTCCTATGGCTCCCTATGGCTCCCTATGGCTCTCTATGGCTCCTATGGCTCCCTATGGCTCCCTATGGCTCTCTATGAGTCCCTATGGCTCCCTATGGCTCCCTATGGCTCCTATGGCTCCCTATGGCTCCTATGGCTCCTATGGCTCCCTATGGCTCCTATGGCTCCTATGGCTCCCTATGGCTCCCTATGGCTCCTATGGCTCCTATGGCTCCCTATGGCTCCTATGGCTCCTATGGGCTCCTATGGCTCCTATGGCTCCTATGGCTCCTATGGTTTCCTATGGCTCCCTATGGCTCTCTATGGCTCTCTATGGCTCCTATGGCTCCCTATGGGTCGCTATGGCTCCTATGGGTCCCTATGGGTCCCTATGGCTCCTATGGGTCCCTATGGCTCTCTGTGTCCCCTATGGCTCCCTATGGCTCCTATGGGTCCCTATGGCTCCTATGGTGCCTATGGCTCCTATGGCTCCCTATGGCTCCCTATGGCTCCTATGGCTCCTATGGCTCCCTATGGCTCCCTATGGCTCCTATGGCTCCTATGGCTCTCTATGGCTCCTATGGCTCCTATGGCTCCCTATGGCTCCCTATGGCTCTCTATGGCTCCTATGGCTCCCTATGGCTCCCTATGGCTCTCTATGAGTCCCTATGGCTCCCTATGGCTCCCTATGGCTCCTATGGCTCCCTATGGCTCCTATGGCTCCTATGGCTCCCTATGGCTCCTATGGCTCCTATGGCTCCCTATGGCTCCCTATGGCTCCTATGGCTCCTATGGCTCCCTATGGCTCCTATGGTTCCTATGGCTCCCTATGGCTCCTATGGCTCCTATGGCTCCCTATGGCTCCCTATGGCTCCTATGGCTCCTATGGCTCCCTATGGCTCCTATGGTTCCTATGGCTCCCTATGGCTCCTATGGTTCCTATGGCTCCCTATGGCTCCTATGGCTCCTATGGCTCCCTATGGCTCCCTATGGCTCCTATGGCTCCTATGGCTCCCTATGGCTCCCTATGGCTCCCTATGGCTCCTATGGCTCCTATGGCTCCCTATGGCTCCTATGGCTCCTATGGGCTCCTATGGCTCCTATGGCTCCTATGGCTCCTATGGTTTCCTATGGCTCCCTATGGCTCTCTATGGCTCTCTATGGCTCCTATGGCTCCCTATGGGTCGCTATGGCTCCTATGGGTCCCTATGGGTCCCTATGGCTCCTATGGGTCCCTATGGCTCTCTGTGTCCCCTATGGCTCCCTATGGCTCCTATGGGTCCCTATGGCTCCTATGGTGCCTATGGCTCCTATGGCTCCCTATGGCTCCCTATGGCTCCTATGGCTCCTATGGCTCCCTATGGCTCCCTATGGCTCCTATGGCTCCTATGGCTCTCTATGGCTCCTATGGCTCCTATGGCTCCCTATGGCTCCCTATGGCTCTCTATGGCTCCTATGGCTCCCTATGGCTCCCTATGGCTCTCTATGAGTCCCTATGGCTCCCTATGGCTCCCTATGGCTCCTATGGCTCCTATGGCTCCCTATGGCTCCTATGGCTCCTATGGCTCCCTATGGCTCCCTATGGCTCCTATGGCTCCTATGGCTCCCTATGGCTCCTATGGTTCCTATGGCTCCCTATGGCTCCTATGGCTCCTATGGCTCCCTATGGCTCCCTATGGCTCCTATGGCTCCTATGGCTCCCTATGGCTCCCTATGGCTCCTATGGCTCCCTATGGCTCCCTATGGCTCCCTATGGCTCCTATGGCTCCTATGGCTCCCTATGGCTCCCTATGGCTCTCTATGGCTCCTATGGCTCCCTATGGCTCCCTATGGCTCTCTATGAGTCCCTATGGCTCCCTATGGCTCCCTATGGCTCCTATGGCTCCCTATGGCTCCTATGGCTCCTATGGCTCCCTATGGCTCCCTATGGCTCCTATGGCTCCTATGGCTCCTATGGCTCCCTATGGCTCCCTATGGCTCCCTATGGCTCCTATGGCTCCCTATGGCTCCCTATGGGTCCCTATGGCTCCTATGGCTCTCTATGGCTCCCTATGGCTCCTATGGTTCCTATGGGTCCCTATGGCTCTCTATGGGTCCTATGGGTCCCTGTGGGTCGCTCACCTGGCAGAAGGGCCCCAGCAGGGCACAGGTCAGGGTGAGGTCTGCCAGGCTCAGGCTGCTGCCCACCAGGAAGCTGCTGCCCCCCAAGTGAGCCTCCAGGGCCCCCAGCGCCCGCAGCAGCTCCTGCCCTGCACGGCGCCGGGCCTGGATCCACAGAATCCATGGGGCAGGGTTGGGGGCAGCCCCACAGAGCCCCAACCCTGCCCCACAGAGCCCCAGGGAACCCAAACCCTGCCCCACAGAGCCCCAACCCTGCCCCACAGAGCCCCAGGGAACCCAAACCCTGCCCCATAGAGCCCCAACCCTGCCCCACAGAACCCCAGGGACCCCAAAACCTGCCCCACAGAGCCCCAACCCTGCCCCACAGAGCCCCAGGGAACCCAAACCCTGCCCCACAGAGCCCCAACCCTGCCCCACAGAGCCCCAGGGACCCCAATCCCTGCCCCACAGAGCCCCAACCCTGCCCCACAGAGCCCCAGGGACCCCAAACCCTGCCTCACAGAGCCCCAACCCTGCCCCACAGAGCCCCAGGGACCCCAAATCCTGACCCACAGAGCCCCAGGGACCCCAAACCCTGCCCCACAGACCCCAAATCCTGCCCCACAGAGCCCCAACCCTGCCCCACAGAGCCCCAGGGAACCCAAACGCTGCCCCACAGAGCCCCAACCCTGCCCCACAGAGCCCCAGGGACCCCAATCCCTGCCCCACAGAGCCCCAACCCTGCCCCACAGAGCCCCAGGGACTCCAAACCCTGCCCCACAGAGCCCCAACCCTGCCCCACAGAGCCCCAGGGACCCCATACCCTGCCCCACAGAGCCCAAACCCTGCCCCATAGAGCCCCAACCCTACCCCACAGAGCCCCAGGGACCCCAAACCCTGCCCCACAGAGCCCCAATCCTGCCCCACAGAGCCCCAGGGACCCCAATCCCTGCCCCACAGAGCCCCAACCCTGCCCCACAGAGCCCCAGGGACCCCAATCCCTGCCCCACAGAGCCCCAACCCTGCCCCACAGAGCCCCAGGGACCGCAATCCCTGCCCCACAGAGCCCCAACCCTGCCCCACAGAGCCCCAGGGACCCCAAGACCTGCCCCACAGAGCCCCAACCCTGCCCCACAGAGCCCCAGGGAACCCAAACACTGCCCCACAGAGCCCCAACCCTGCCCCACAGAGCCCCAGGGACCCCAAACTCTGCCCCACAGACCCCAATCCCTGCCCCACAGAGCCCCAATCCTGCCCCACAGAGCCCCAGGGAACCCAATCCCTGCCCCATAGAGCCCCAACCCTGCCCCACAGAGCCCCAGGGACCCCAAACCCCTGCCCAACAGAGCCCCAACCCTGCCCCACAGAGCCCCAGGGAACCCAAACCCTGCCCCACAGAGCCCCAACCCTGCCCCACAGAGCCCTAGGGACCCCAATCCCTGCCCCAAAGACCCCAAACTTTGCCCCACAGAGCCCCAGGGACCCCAAACCCTGCCCCACAGAGCCCCAACCCTGCCCCACAGAGCCCCAGGGACCCCAATCCCTGCCCCACAGAGCCCCAACCCCTGCCCCAAAGAGCCCCAGGGACCCCAATCCCTGCCCCACAGAGCCCCAATCCTGCCCCCCAGAGCCCCAGGGAACCCAAACCCTGCCCCAAAGACCCCAAACTCTGCCCCAGAGAGCCCTAGGGACCCCAATCCCTGCCCCACAGAGCCCCAATCCTGCCCCACAGAGCCCCAGGGAACCCAATCCCTGCCCCAAAGACCCCAAACTCTGCCCCACAGAGCCCTAGGGACCCCCAATCCCTGCCCCACAGAGCCCCAAACCTGCCCCACAGAGCCCCAGGGACCCCAATCCCTGCCCCACAGAGCCCCAACCCTGCCCCACAGAGCCCCAGGGACCCCAATCCCTGCCCCACAGAGCCCCAACCCTGCCCCACAGAGCCCCAGGGACCCCAATCCCTGCCCCACAGAGCCCCCAACCCTGCCCCACAGAGCCCCAGGGACCCCAAGACCTGCCCCACAGAGCCCCAACCCTGCCCCACAGAGCCCCAGGGAACCCAAACCCTGCCCCACAGAGCCCCAACCCTGCCCCACAGAGCCCCAGGGACCCCAAACTCTGCCCCACAGACCCCCAAACCCTGCCCCACAGAGCCCCAACCCTGCCCCACAGAGCTCCAGGACCCCAAACCCTGCCCCATAGAGCCCCAACCCTGCCCCACAGAGCCCCAGGGACCCCAATCCCTGCCCCACAGAGCCCCAACCCTGCCCCACAGAGCCCCAGGGAACCCAAACCCTGCCCCACAGAGCCCCAACCCTGCCCCACAGAGCTCCAGGGACCCCAAACCCTGCCCCATAGAGCCCCAACCCTGCCCCACAGAGCCCCAGGGACCCCAATCCCTGCCCCACAGAAGCCCCAACCCTGCCCCACAGAGCCCCAGGGACCCAAATCCCTGCCCCACAGAGCCCCAACCCTGCCCCACAGAGCCCCAGGGACCCCAAACCCTGCCCCACAGAGCCCAGGGACCCCATACCCTGCCCCACAGAGCCCAAACCCTGCCCCATAGAGCCCCAACCCTACCCCACAGAGCCCCAGGGACCCCAAACCCTGCCCCACAGAGCCCCAATCCTGCCCCACAGAGCCCCAGGGACCCCAATCCCTGCCCCACAGAGCCCCAACCCTGCCCCACAGAGCCCCAGGGACCCCAATCCCTGCCCCACAGAGCCCCAACCCTGCCCCACAGAGCCCAGGGACCGCAATCCCTGCCCCACAGAGCCCCAACCCTGCCCCACAGAGCCCCAGGGACCCCAAGACCTGCCCCACAGAGCCCCAACCCTGCCCCACAGAGCCCCAGGGAACCCAAACACTGCCCCACAGAGCCCCAACCCTGCCCACAGAGCCCCAGGGACCCCAAACTCTGCCCCACAGACCCCAATCCCTGCCCCACAGAGCCCCAATCCTGCCCCACAGAGCCCCAGGGAACCCAATCCCTGCCCCATAGAGCCCCAACCCTGCCCCACAGAGCCCCAGGGACCCCAAAACCCTGCCCAACAGAGCCCCAACCCTGCCCCACAGAGCCCCAGGGGAACCCAAACCCTGCCCCACAGAGCCCCAACCCTGCCCCACAGAGCCCTAGGGACCCCAATCCCTGCCCCAAAGACCCCAAACTTTGCCCCACAGAGCCCCCAGGGACCCCAAACCCTGCCCCACAGAGCCCCAACCCCTGCCCCACAGAGCCCCAGGGACCCCAATCCCTGCCCCACAGAGCCCCAACCCTGCCCCAAAGAGCCCCAGGGACCCCAATCCCTGCCCACAGAGCCCCAATCCTGCCCCCCAGAGCCCCAGGGAACCCAAACCCTGCCCCAAAGACCCCAAACTCTGCCCCAGAGAGCCCTAGGGACCCCAATCCCTGCCCCACAGAGCCCCAATCCTGCCCCACAGAGCCCCAGGGAACCCAATCCCTGCCCCAAAGACCCCAAACTCTGCCCCACAGAGCCCTAGGGACCCCAATCCCTGCCCCACAGAGCCCCAAACCTGCCCCACAGAGCCCCAGGGACCCCAATCCCTGCCCCACAGAGCCCCAACCCTGCCCCACAGAGCCCCAGGGACCCCAATCCCTGCCCCACAGAGCCCCAACCCTGCCCCACAGAGCCCCAGGGACCCCAATCCCTGCCCCACAGAGCCCCAACCCTGCCCCACAGAGCCCCAGGGACCCCAAGACCTGCCCCACAGAGCCCCAACCCTGCCCCACAGAGCCCCAGGGAACCCAAACCCTGCCCCACAGAGCCCCAAACCCTGCCCCACAGAGCCCCAGGGACCCCAAACTCTGCCCCACAGACCCCAAACCCTGCCCCACAGAGCCCCAACCCTGCCCCACAGAGCTCCAGGGACCCCAAACCCTGCCCCATAGAGCCCCAACCCTGCCCACAGAGCCCCAGGGACCCCAATCCCTGCCCCACAGAGCCCCAACCCTGCCCCACAGAGCCCCAGGGAACCCAAACCCCTGCCCCACAGAGCCCCAAACCCTGCCCCACAGAGCTCCAGGGGACCCCAAACCCTGCCCCATAGAGCCCCAACCCTGCCCCACAGAGCCCCAGGGACCCCAATCCCTGCCCCCACAGAGCCCCAACCCTGCCCCACAGAGCCCCAGGGACCCAAATCCCTGCCCCACAGAGCCCCAACCCTGCCCCACAGAGCCCCAGGGACCCCAAACCCTGCCCCACAGAGCCCCAGGGACCCCAAACCCTGCCCCATAGAGCCCCCAACCCTGCTCCAGAGAGCCCCAGGGACCCCAATCCCTGCCCCACAGAGCCCCAACCCTGCCCCACAGAGCCCCAGGGAACCCAAACCCTGCCCCACAGGAGCCCCAGGGAACCCAAACCCTGCCCCACAGAGCCCCAACCCTGCCCCACAGAGCCCCAACACTGCCCCACAGAGCCCCAGGGACCCCAAACCCTGCCCCACAGAGCCCCCCCAAGGGTCCCTCCCTCCCTCCCCTGCCCCCCCCCAAATCCCCCCTCCCCGACCCACAAACCCCTTTCACAGACACTCCCCTCAGCCCCTTTCCCCCCAGGACCCCCCCCCCAGCCCCCTCCCAGCCCCACATTTCCCCCCTTACCACCCCCCCAAAGCCTCCTCTAGGACTCCCCCCCCCCCCCCCGGGGGGCCATATTTTCCCCCTCAAGTCCTCCCCCCTCTCCCCCCATCACCCCTTCCACCCCTCCCCCGCCCCCCTTTGGCTCACCTGGGGGTCCCCCCCCCATGGCAATGGCAGCTGCTGGCCCCAGCTCAGCCTCCCCAAAGGCCACCCACTGCTGCACCAGGGCGGCCCGGGGGGGGCTGCCCCCCCCCAGCAGCTCGGGGGGGCTCAGGAAGTAGGCAATGGGGCCAGGGCCCCGCAGCAGCACACCCCCCCGGGGGTCAGCAGGGCAGGGAAGGGGGGGGCCGGGGGCCAGCTCCCCTCCCCGGGGGGGGGGCTGGGGGGGGTGGGGGGGGAGGGGGCAGCCCCCACGTGGACGATCTGGGGGGGGCTGGGGGCTGTAGGAGGCTGCCAGCAGGACCCTGAGGCTGGGGGCAGTCGTGGGGGGGAGGGGGCATGGAAAAGGAGGGGGGGGGCTTGAGGTGGGGGAGGGGTCATGGCTGGGGGGGGGGGAGAGAAAGAGAGACAAAAAGAAAGGGGGGGGGTCAGCAAGTGGGGGGGGTGGAAGTGGGGGGGCTGGGGGGGTAATTAGGGGGGCTGGGGGCAAATGGGGGGACTGAAGGGTAATTGAGGGGGTCTGGGGGGGGAATTGGGGGGTCGGGGGGGGGAATTGGAGGGCCTGGGGGGGGTAATTGGGGGGTCGGGAGGGGCAATGGGGGGGACTGAGGGGGAATTGGGGGGGTCCAGGGGGGCAACTGGGGGGTCGGAGGGAGGAATTGGAGGGCCTGGGGGGCAACTAAGGGGTCGGGGGGGGGGCAATAGGGGGGGGTGGAGGGGAATTGGGGGGGGTCTGGGGGGGTAATGGGGGAGACTGAGGGGTAATTGGGGGGGTTTGGGGGGGCAATAGGGGGGTCAGTGGGGAGTTGGGGGGGCTGGGGGGGGCAATTGGGGAGTCGTGGGGGGGCAATTAGGGGGTCTGGGGGGGGTAACTGGGACACACCACCCCCCCCCCAGGGGTGTAATTGGGGGGCAGTTAAGGTGGGGGGGGCGCTGGGGGGGGCACTGGGGGGCAGGCCTCAGGTGCTGTGGGGCTGAACTGGTGGCACTGGGAGCCCTCAGGGGTTGCTGGGAGCAACTGGGGGGCACTGGGGGGGTACTGGGGGGCACTGGGAGGCTACCTGGGGGGTACTGGGGGCACTGGGGGGCTCTGGGAAGCTACTGGAGGGCACTGGGAGGCTACTGGGAGGCTACTGGTGGGCGCTGGTGGGTACTGGGGGGCACTGGGAGGCTACTAGGAGGCTACTTGGGGGGCACTGGGAAGCCACTGGTAGGGCTCCTGGGGGGCACTGGGAGGCTACTGGAGGCTACTGGGGGGCACTGAGGGACACTGGGAGGCTACTGGAGGCTACTGGGGGGCACTGGGGAACTCCTAGGGGGCACTGGGAGGCTACTGGGGGACACTGGGGAGCACTGGGAGGCTACTGGGAGGCTACTGAGGGGCACTGGGAAGCAGTAGGAGACTACTAGGGAGCACTAGGAGGGTACTGGGGGGCACTGGGGGGCACTGGGGGGCTACTGGAGGGTACTGGGAGACACTAGGAAGCAGTAGGAGGCTACTGGGGAGCACTGGGAAGCCACTGGGGGACCCCCTGGGGGGCTCTGGGAAGCTACTGGGGGGCACTAGGAGGCTACTGGGAGGCTACTGGGGGGCACTGGGGGTTACTTGGGGGGCACTGGGAGGCTACTGGGGGGCACTGAGAGGGTACTGGGGGGCTACTGGGAAGCAGTGGAAGGCTACTGGAGGCTACTGGGGACACTAAAGGGCACTGGGAGGCTACTGGAGGCTACTGAGGGGCACTGGGAAGCAGTGGTAGGCTACTGGGGGGCTACTGGGGGGCTACTGGGCGGCACTGGGAGGCTACTGGGGGGCACTGGGAAGCACTGGGAAGCAGTGATAGGCTACTGGGGGGCTACTGGGGGGCACTAGGAGGCTACTGGAGGCTACTGGGGGGTACTGGGGGGCACTGGGAAGCCACTGGGGGACCCCTGAGGGGCTCTGGGAAGCTACTGGGAGTCTCGGGGGGGCACTGGGAGGGTACTGGAGGCTACTGGGGGACACTGGGAAGCAGTAGGAGGCTACTAGGGAGCCCTAGATGGCTACTGGGGGGCACTGAGGGGCACTGGAAGGCTACTGGAGGGTACTGGGGGGACACTGGGAAGCAGTAGGAGGCTACTAGGGAGCACTGGGAAGCCACTGCGGGACCCCTGGGGGGCTCTGGGAAGCTACTGGAGGGCACTGGGAGGCTACTGGGAGGCACTGGGAGGCTACTGGTGGGCGCTGGTGGGTACTGGGGTCACTGGGAGGCTATTAGGGAGGCTACTTGGGGGGCACTGGGAAGCTCCTGGGGGGCACTGGGAAGCCACTGGTGGAGCTCCTGGGGGGCACTGGGGGTTACTTGTGGGGGCTCCTGGGGGGCACTGGGAGGCTCCTGGGGGGCACTGAGAGGGTACTGGGGGGCTACTGGGAAGCAGTGGAAGGCTACTGGAGGCTACTGGGGACACTAAAGGGCACTGGGAGGCTACTTGGGGTCCCTGTGGGGCTGAGCTGGGGGCAGTGGGAGCCCTGCTGGGGGTCTCTGCTGAAGCCCCCAGGGGTTGCTAGGAGCAACTGGGGGGCACTGGGTAGCAGTGGGAGGCTACTGGGGGGGGTACTGGGGGGCACTAGGAGGCTACTGGAGGATACTGGGGGGTACTGGGGGCACTGGGAGGGTACTGAAAGCTACTGGGGGGCACTGGGGAAGCTACTGGAAGGCTACTGGGAAGCAGTAGGAGGCTACTAGGGGAGCACTAAGAGGCTACTGGGGGGCACTGGGGGGCACTGGGAGGCTACTGGGAGGCTACTGGGAAGCCACTGCGGGACCCCTGGGGGGCTCTGGGAAGCTACTGGAGGGCACTAGGAGGCTACTGGGGGGCACTGGGAGGCTACTAGGAGGCTACTTGGGGGGCACTGGGAAGCCACTGGTAGGGCTCCTGGGGGGCTCTGGGAAGCTACTGGGGGGCACTAGGAGGCTACTGGGGGGCACTGGGAAGCCACTGGTAGGGCTCCTGGGGGGCACTGGGGGTTACTTGGGGGGCTCCCGGGGGTGGGTGCGGGCAGCGGGAGCCCTGCCGGGGGTCGGTGTGGGGCTGGGCTGGGGGGTAGGCCTCAGGCGCGGTGGGGGCTGGGCTGGGGGCGCTGCCGGGGGGGGGTCCCCTGGGGGGGGTCCCTGGGGGGGGGGTCCCGGGGGGGGCTCCCTGCCGGCCGGGCGGGTGGGGGGGGGGGGGGGCAGGGGGGCGGGGCGGTACCTTGCGGCGGCGGCGGCGGGCGCGCGGGCGGACACGTGGGGCAGCGCGCGAGGGCTCTGCCCACCCCCGGCGCCGCGCACGCGCACCACGCGGCCGCGGGGCGGGGAAGGGGGGGGGAGAGGGGGGGACGCGGAGCCGGCGGCTCCTCATTGGCTGGAAGGGGGGGGGGGGAAAGGGGGCGGGGCTTGAGGAGCCGCCGCCGGGGAGGGCGCGGGAGGCGCAGCGGCGACATCTAGCGGCAAGGGAGGAGCAGCGGCGACATCTAGCGGCAGGGAGGAGCAGCGGCGACACCTAGCGGCAGGGAGGAGCAGCGGCGACACCTAGCGGCAGGGAGGAGCAGCGGCGGGGCGCGGCCCAGGGGCTGCGGGGAGCCCCGTACGGGGCGAGTCCCACAGGCCTCGAGGGGTCGCTGTGGGGCAGGCTGAGGGTCTCTGGGGGTCGCTGTGGGGCAGGCTGGGGGTCTCACATGTCTCTAGGGCTTGCTGTGGGGCAAGCTGGGGGTCCCTGGGGGCTGCTATGGGGCAGGCTGGGGGTCTCACATGTCTCTAGGACTTGCTGTGGGGCAAGCTGGGGATCCCTGGGTCGCTAGGGGGCAGGCTAGGGGTCCCACAGGCCTCTAGGGGTCACTGTGGGGCAGGCTGGGGGGCCCTGGGGGTTGCTGTGGGGCAGGCTGTGGGTGTCTCTGGGGGTCCCACAGGCCTCTAGGGGTCGCTGTGGGGCAGGCTGGGGGTCCCTGGAGGTTGCTGTGGGGCAGGTTGGGGCTCCCACAGGCCTCTAGGGGTCGCTGTGGGGCAGGCTGAGGGTCTCTGGGGGTCACTGTGGGGCAGGCTGGGGGTCCCTGGGGGTCGCTGTGGGGCAGGCTGGAGGTCCCACAGGCCTCTAGGGGTCGCTGTGGGGCAGGCTGGGGGTCCCTGGGGGTCGCTGTGGGGCAGACTGGGGATCTCACAGGCCTCTAGGGGTTGCTGTGGGGCAGGCTGAGATTACCTGGGGGTCGCTGTGGGGCAGGCTGGGGGTCCCACAGGCCTCTAGGGGTCGCTGTGGGGCAGGCTGAGGTTACCTGGGGGTCGCTGTGGGGCAGGCTGGGGGTCCCTGGGGGTCACTGTGGGGCAGGCTGGGGGCCCTGGGGGTCACTGTGGGGCAGGCTGGGGGTCTCACACATCTCTGGGGGTCGCTGTGGGGCAGGCTGGGGGGGCCCTGGGGGGCTCAGCAGTTTCACAGCAGCCATGGAAGGACTCAAACATTTTATTGGGGGGCACCCAAAGGTGCAGGCGGGAGGGTCCAGGAGTCCCAGGGGGGGTCCCCAGAGTCCAGGAGGGTCCCATGGGCGCTGGGGGGGGTCCAGGTGTCCAGGGGGGTCCCATGGGTGATGGGGGGGTGTCCAGGAGTCCCAGGGGGGGTCCATGGGTGCTGGGGGGGTGGGGTTCAGGAGGGTCCCCTGGGTGCTGGAGGGGGGTCCCCAAGAGTCCAGGAGGGGCCCCAGGGTCCAGGGGGGTTCCCATGGGTCCTGGGTGGGAGGTCCAGGAGTCGAGGGGGAGTCCATGGGGTGCTGGGGTGGGGGGTCCCATTGGTTCAGGGGGGTCCCATGGGTGCTGGAGGATCCCATGGGTGCTGGTGGCAGTCATCCCAGCTAGCCAGGAGCGACCCCAGGGGTTTTAAGGAAGCCCCAGAAGGAGTTAAGGAGGCCCCAAGAAGTTGTAAGGAGGACCCAGGAGTCTTGGGGGAGGTCCCATTGGTTCAGGGAGAGTCCCATGGGTGCTGGGTGTTCCCATGGGTGCTGGAGGATCCCATGGGTGCTGGGTTGGGGTCATCCCAGCTAGCCAGAAGCAACCCCAGGGGTTTTAAGGAGGCCCCAGAAGGATTTAAGGAGGACCCAAGAAGTTGAAAGGAGGACCCAGGAGTCTTGGAGGGGGGTCTGAGGGGTACAGGGGGGGGTCCCATGGGTGCTGGAGGATCCCATGGGTGCTGGGGGGCGGTCATCCCAGCTAGCCAGGAGCGACCCAGGAGCTTTAAGGAGGCCCCAGGAGTCTTGGGGGGGGTCTATGGGGTGCTGGGTGGGGGTCCCATTGGTGCTGGTGGATCCCATGGGTGCTGGAGGGGGGGTCCATTGGTTCAGGGGGGGTCCCATGGGTGCTGGGGGGGGGGTCACCCCAGCTAGCCAGGAGTGACCCCAGGGGTTTTAAGGAGGCCCCAGAAGGATTTAAGGAGGCCCCAGGAGTCTTGGGGGGGGGTCTGAGGGGTACAGGGGGGGTCCCATGGGTGCTGGAGGATCCCATGGGTGCTGAGGGGGGGGTCATCCCAGCTAGCCAGGAGGGACCCCAGGGGTTTTAAGGAGGACCAGGAAGGATTTAAGGAGGAGCCAGAAGGTTTTAAGGAAGACCAAGAAGTCCTAGGGGGGAATCCCATTGGTTCAGGGGGGTCCCATGGGTGCTGGAGGATCCCATGGGTGCTGGGGGGCGGTCATCCCAGCTAAGCCAGGAGCGACCCCAGAGGTTTTAAGGAGGCCCCAGAAGGATTTAAGGAGGCCCCCTGGAGTCTTGGGGGGGGTCCTAGGGGTGCTGGGGAGGGGTCCCATTGGTTCAGGGGGATCCCATGGGTGCTGGAGGATCCCATGGGTGCTGGAGGGGGGTCCATTGGTTCAGGGGGGGTCCCATGGGTGCTGGGGGGGTCATCCCAGCTAGCCAGGAGGGACCCCAGGAGCTTTAAGGAGGCCCCAGAAGGATTTAAGGAGGCCCCAGGAGTCTTGGGGGGGGGTCTGAGGGATACAGGGGGGGGTCCCATGGGTGCTGGAGGATCCCATGGGTGCTGGGGGGGATCATCCCAGCTAGCCAGGAGTGACCCCCAGGGGGTTTTTAAAGAGGCCCCAGAAGGATTTAAGGAGGACCAGGAAGGATTTAAGGAGGCCCCAGGAGTCTTGGGGGGGTCTGAGGGGTACAGGGGGGGGGGTCCATGGGGTGCTGGGGTGGGGCTCCATTAGTTCAGGGGGGTCCCATGGGTGCTGGAGGATCCCATGGGTGCTGAGGGGGGTCGGGTCCCAGCTAGCCAGGAGAGACCCCAGGGGTTTTAAGGAGGCCCCAGAAGGATTTAAGGAGGACCAGGAAGGATTTAAGGAGGGCCCCAGGAGTCTTGGGGGGGTCTATGGGGTGCTGGGTGGGGGTCCCATTGGTTCAGGGGGACCCCATGGGTGCTGGAGGATCCCATGGGTGCTGAGGGGAGTGTCCCAGCTAGCCAGGAGGGACCCCAGGGGTTTTAAGGAGGACCCAGAAGGATTTAAGGAGGCCTCAGGAGTCCTGGGGGGGGGGGTCCCATTGGTTCAGGGGGGGTCCCATGGGTGCTGGAGGATCCCATGGGTGCTGGGAGGGGGTCACCCCAGCTAGCCAGGAGGGACCCCAGGAGCTTTAAGGAGGCTCCAGAAGGCTTTAAGGAGGCCCCGGGCAGGATCCCTGTAAGCGTTGAGGCCGCAGGAGCCTTTGGGGGGGGGTCTCTGAGGGGTACAGGGGGGGTCAGGGGGGGTCAGGGCCCCAGGGGGGGTCCCATGGGTGCTGGGGGTCACTGCTTTTGGGTGAGGGCCTCCTTCCTGGCCGCGTCCTGCAGCAGCTGGGTGTCCACCTCGTCGGCGGGGAGCTGGACGTAGCGCACCACCGAGCCGCGGATGAAGCAGTTCTTGACCGACAGCTGGGGGGGGGGGGGAGGGGGGCGGTCAGGACCCTCCCCCAGACCCCTCCGGACTCCCCCAGACCCCTCCAGACTCCCCCAGACCCATTTGAGCTCCCTACCCCCCACCCAATCCCCTCCACCCCCCCCCCCTTTCAATCCCTCCCCCTCCCGACACCCCCCAGAGCCCGGCGCAGGAGGCAAGAAAGAAGGGGGAGGGGGGGAAGTGGGGGGGAGGGGGGGAGGAGGGGCAGGACCCCCCCCCCCAAAACCCACCCAGAAGCCACCCCCCCCCCACGAGACCCCCAGGACCCCCCCCCCCAGGACCTGAGGAGCTTCAGACCCCCCCCAGGAGCCCCCTCAGGACCCCCCCCAGCACCTTAGGAGCTCCAGACCCCCCCTCAGGACCCCTAACCCCCCCCAGGACCCCCCCCAGGACCCCCCCCCAGCACCTGAGGAGCTTAGACCCCCCCCCAGGACCCCCCCTCAGCACCTTAAGAGCTTCAGACCCCCCCCCAGGACCCCTAACCCCCCCCCAGACCCCCTCAGGACCCCCCCAGGACCCCCCCCCAGCACCTTAGGAGCTTTAGAGCCCCCCCCTCAGGACCCCTAACCCCTCCCAGGACCCCCCCAGGACCCCCTCAGGACCCCCCCTCAGCACCTGAGGAGCTTCAGACCCCCCCTCAGGACCCTTAAATCCCCCCCAGACCCCCTCAGGACCCCCCCCCAGCACCTTAGAAGCTTCAGACCCCCCCTCAGGACCCCTAACCCCCCACAGGACCCCCTCAAGACCCCCCCCAGGACCCCCCCCCAGCACCTTAAGAGCTTCAGACCCCCCCTCAGGACCCCTAACCCCCCCAGGACCCCT